>NW_021163226.1:0-282253 GCF_004324835.1 Dendronephthya gigantea | reverse complement strand
TCGTTTTACTTATAGGAAACGTAATATAAAAAATAAATCAAATTCATATGTGACAGTAGTAATTCATATTGTGAAATTTATTTTCCACATGTGAATGTAAAATATAATATGATATTTAAAAAAATTCATATCTGAAAAACCAAAATTTGACAAATGAAACAAAAATTTCATATGTGAAATTACTACTTCACTATGAAAATTCACTTCTCACATGTAAAAAGTAATAACTAATAAACGTCATACACGGTATAAATTATTTGATTGGAGACGCCAAAAAATTTCATGTACGAATCGTTTTACATATAGGAAAACTTCATTAAAAATGAATTAAAATTCATATGTAAAGTAGCAATTCATATTATGAAATTTATTTTTCACACGTGAACGTAAAATTTCATATGATATATTAATAATTTCAATTGTGAAACTAAAATTTCATATATGAAAACAAAATTTCATATATGAAACAAAAATTTCATATGTGAAACCAAATTTCATATGTGAAATTAGCACTTTACTATGAAAATTCACTTTTCACATGTAAAAAGTAAAAAACTAATAAACGTGATACACGGTATAAATTATTTGATTGGAGACGCCAAAAATTTCATGTACGAATCGTTTTACATATAGGAAAACTTCATTAAAAATGAATTAAAATTCATATGAAAGTAGCATTAATATTATGAAATTTATTTTTCACACGTAAAATTTCATATGATATTTGAATAATTTCATTATTGAAACAAAATTTCATATGTGAAACCAAATTTCATACGTGAAACCAAAATTGCATATGTGGAAACTAGCATTTCATATATGAAATTTACTTTTCACATATAAATAATTAAACGTCATACACAATTTAAATTATTTCATTGGAGAAACCAAAAAATTTCATGTATGAATTGTTTTTTTACACCGGAAAACTAATATTAAAAAAATAAAATTCATATATGAAAGTAACTTTTCTTATGTGAAAATCAAATTTCATATATGAAGTTTTTCATTTCATATATGAAAATGATCATTTCATATATGAAACCCCTATTTCATATATGAAATGTTATGTGAAATGTTTGTAAGGGTGAATTATCCGATCTAATGCGTGTTAGCTGCGGCGTACGACAAGGAACAATTCTGGGTCCCTTACTATTCACCATCTACATTAACGACTTCCCGAATGAACTAGAATTTTCAAACGTTTTATTATATGCCGATGATACAGTTATATATTGTTATGGCTCTGACCCTACGTGCCTAAGTGATAAGTTAAATAAAGATTTATTATTCATAGCAAATTGGTTGGATGAAAACAAACTTACCTTGAACCTTGAAAAGACACAGAGTATGTTGATCGGTAGCAATCGTAAACTCACGGGGAATGCATCTCTACAGATATCTATTCATGACCAGAATATTGGTTCTCTGAAAAGTTTTAAGTATCTGGGGATTTCTTCCAACTTCACATGGACAGAACATGTGGAACATAGACCAATTGCGAAACTTAGTAACCGCGCCTTCGCTCAACATGGAAACGAGGCTTATTATGCAAAAAACAATATTTGTATTTTTTGCAGTACAAAGCTATTCGCCGAGTTATATGCCGTTTTTCGCCTTTGTTTTACATATTTTTCGATACCTTTCAGCTTGGTTTCATCGTTGTTATCATAGTTTTCAGGTTAGGAAGTTTTGCCTTTCAATTGAGGCGTTTTTGTGGTGTTTTCATTAATCTTTTCGGCTGCTTTCGTCGGGGAAGTATGGAAAAGGCCGACACAAACTCAGGTAAAAATTTAGTTTTTCCAAACTATTTCGTCTCAAGTTTTGAAAATGTATTTCATTTTTCTCCCTCTTATTTGTGCAAAATTTGGCGATATATATTTGGTGCAAAATCTATGCTTTTTATGTAAAAAATTATTGAAAAGTGACAGTCAGATTATATAATTTTAAACCTGATGACTGAAATGGCTTCATTTATTCAAATTTATTCACAAATATCACTGTATTTTTTTTCTTTATACCACAGTAATACTGTTAAAATGGTCAAAAGTAACTGACTGAAATGTTTTTGTTTATTTTCGTTTTAATAAAGTACAGACGATGCATAGCTTGCATGCCGGCCTGAAGGTCGAATTTTATAAAAGTCGAATTCGAATGCATCTGAGTTTGCATCTGAATTCTGCATTTGTGTTAGTACAAAACACTATTCTTTCTATCTACTACCATGCAATAGATGTTTAATAAGGGTGAACCAGGAATACTTGAAAAGGAAACGATTCCGTTCACCATCATAAACGGAAAAACACTTGCGAACTCCGGTTTAAATATTTTTCGCTTTCGGCTTTGCCATCATGTAAAAGTGTATCTTAAAAAACGCTGCAGCTCGCATTGTGGCTACCTTTATTGTATGTTATTGCCGGAAAAGGAATATTCAAATTGCAATTCAAAATAGACAATGATACAATGTCTTGGTTATAAGTATTTTACTATCCATGTCATGCATGTGTGCCAAGTTGAAGAGTTGTTTTGCTTTTCAGTCGGCATCACATCACATGTACTGTAGTTTATATACACAAAGAAAATAAACATAAAACTCCGTTGCTTATTTCATCTTTTATAGTTTTTGTCAACAGATTTCTACTATTTTTTGCTGAGCTGTAAAATTGCTGTCAAATTACATCTTATCGATTGATAAAATTGGTATAAAAAAATTTTAGATGAGAAATGTGAACATGGTGGTTTGTTCGATCGTGACTTTTCAATAATTTTTGACATAAAAAACATAGATTTTGCACCGAATATATATCGCCAAATTTTGCACAAATAAGAGGGAGAAAAATGAAATACATTTTCAAAACTTGAGACGAAATAGTTTGGAAAAACTAAATTTTTACCTGAGTTTGTGTCGGCCTTTTCCATACTTCCCCGACGAAAGCAGCCGAAAAGATTAATGAAAACACCACAAAAACGCCTTAATTGAAAGGCAAAACTTCCTAACCTGAAAACTATGATAACAACGATGAAACCAAGCTGAAAGGTATCGAAAAATATGTAAAACAAAGGCGAAAAACGGCATATAACTCGGCGAATAGCTTTGTACTGCAAAAAATACAAATATTGTTTTTTGCATAATAAGCCTCGTTTCCATGTTGCACGAAGGCGCGGTCACTAAGTTTCGCAATTGGTCTATATTGCATGTAAAGTTAACCAACGGCTTAGTCTTCTCCGACGGATAAAGGTATTTCTACCCTTCAAGTCACGTGTACTTTTTTATAATAGTCTCATTCTCCCTATTTTTGATTATGCGGACATAGTCTGGGGAGACAAAAATAACAATACGCTCATGGTAACTCTACAAGTACTACAAAGTAAAGCTGCCAAGATCATTCTTGACAAGCCATTTCACTCGTCTTCAACTGAAGCGCTTGCTCTGCTGAAGTGGATACCATTAGACAAAAGAAGATTTGAAAGAAGATGTATTTACATGTATAAGTGTTTGAATGGTCTTGTTAATCACCATATGACATCAGAAACACAACAAGATTGCCATGGATATAACACAAGGAATAAAGACGAATTAAGAGGCTGTCTCCCTAAGATCCTCCTACCGACTTACGCGTTGAAAAATATTTTCCCTTCATAATTCTGTCATTTATTGGCCTTTGTTAGTGTGTAATAAATATGCATACATCTTTTGCATTCTTATTTTATTTTTCAAGTTTTGCGATATTTTCTATTTTGTGTCTGGCATGGCTATTTTTAGACAATTTCAGACGTAAAATTACCCATTTTCAGAGGAACTCCAGATGTGCGCACGGCATAATTTGGTTTCTATTTTTGAGTCACTTAAAAGACTTACAGCTATACAACAATTTGACGGCAATGATTTGTATATATTACAGGAATTCGAATTTTTTTTTAAAAAATTCTAACGGCAATTTTGTCGTGCCGTTAAAATTGCAAAAATAGTCATCATTCAACTTTGTTTTTATCAAAAGTGCAACCAGTTATACACCCAGACCAAACTTGAAATTAAACTACTAATACTGTTCTATAACTCTGTGGAAAAACATTTTTGGGGAAACAAATTGATGCGCTGTGAATTTAAATAAATTATTTGCAATTTTGACGTTGGCATTAAATACGCTCAGAAATAATCATCTCAGTATGTCATTGAACAAACAGCTTCAACTATATGTTCAAAACATCTGATCACAACTATTTGATAATTCCTATGAAATAAAACAATATTTGCTTTCACTAGCATACTTTCGAAATAGATAAAACATGCAAGCGCGTAATCCTTTATTGGTAGTTGGTCAATAAAAATATCAATTAAAAGGGTTTTCTATATATTTATCTAGTTTTATCAAATATATTTATTGCTGTAGTTTATTCAGCGTAAAATCACTCTTGTGAAAATAAAATAACATTCAAAAATTGTCGGAGGCAAAGAAATAACAAAATTTACAGCCGACGGTAAGGCGGGTTTTCCCCCAAGGTAGCTATTCAAATGTGCTGTGTTATTTTTAGACTGATATTACATCATTCTGTTTTTAGAAACGCATGTGTAAAGTATTAATATAGCGTACATTCAGTGAATTCAACATAAACTACTATATAACTTTTAAACCGCAATGGATTTGCCTTGTTTTCTGTCCGATTATTTTGATTTTAAATGTGGAACTTTCCGGGGGAAATCTGACTGTGTTAATGTCCTTGAATGTTCGGATGATGTGAGCACTCACCTGTCCAGATGCCATCTGTCAAGAGAAAAACTTTGCGAGTATGAGCTTATTTTATTGCGTTGTGGAGTGTTTGAGATCTCCCATGAGCAACTACAACATATGAGAATTTGCCCCAACCATCGCTATAATTTGGGAAAATTCTGGCGTCCATCACGTGTTTGCCAATATCCACTTCATACGGGATCAAACTCTGCTGTGACGGGGAATCATGTTATAACACTACAACTTACTAAAGACGCACATTTACTCTTTGGGAAAACAGTACCTATCGGATCTCGTAAGTACTTATTCTTGTCTTGGAATCATTTCTTCGATTTTTTTCTTGGACAAAACATCTTGAACCTGTCTCTATTTTTAGCAATATGCCGGGATTGTAGAGGAAAGCATGACGAAAAAATGAGTAAAGAAAGTGAATGGGTCAGGCTGAGGACTGGTACCGAGTCAGTAAATGCTATCACAGACCAGTAAGTGCAATTTTCTGTTTATGTGGATTCATACATCTTCATATTATAAGCAAACAGTATGCATAATGACTATATACCGCATTATATTTCACCCTTTTCAGCTGTGTTTAAAAACACCACAGAAAAGTTGTTTGTTTACCATTGTTTTTTATGATGGTATTATAATCCTTTCACGTTTTTATCCACAGACTGGAAATGACATCACTATCGCCATGTCTTTCTGGAACTATTTCTCCTTCAACTACTTTGGCTAGTCCAGATGCGACTGACATGTGGACACCTAGCAATGCCACTTTACTAAACTACTCCTCTTCAAGTTATGATAACCAATCTAGCCATTCGACAACTGATGTCTACAACGAATCTATGTCTCATCTGGCAAGTTTAACGTCTTTCAAAGAAATTTCACCATTGTCATTTCAACTAACTAGCAGCTGGGATGAAACTACACAAAGTGAGAAAGAAGCGTGCATCGAAAAGGCAAGCGAAGCAAGCCAAGTGATATGTGAAGTGATTGCTCCAAACGCTGGCGAAGAGCTTTTTCAAGCTATGAATTCTAGAAGTGATATTCATGTCTCCGAAGAACTTGCAGCTCTTATGACTGCATACAAGAATGCTACTACACGAAATCTAAAACTACAGATTTTGAGTATCTACGCGCATAATTATCCTGCGCAAACACTAATGAAATTACACGAGCCTTATGCAAAAGTTACTATGTGGCAGATCAGAAAAGCCAGACTTCACGCCCAGCAAAATGGCCCTGGAAACATAATAGAGACACAAAGGCATTCACGAGTCAGAATTGATAGAACAAAACTTGATCATTTCATTGCCTTTTCAAACAGACCGTATTTCTACCAAGATGTAGCATATGGAACACGAAAGCTCAAACTCGATTGTGGACAAACGTTAACCATGCCCAACATCATTCGGAATGTAACCAGATCAACACTAATTCAACAATACTTCAAACACTGTGAAGAAGAGGAGGTGGAACCGCTCAGTCGGGCTACGTTGTTTAGAGTGTTAGAAGTCAGGGAAGCGTCAGAGAGAAAATCGTTACAAGGCATCGATAATATTGCTGCGGAAGGTTCAAATGCATTTGAGAAATTAAGGAAAATCGTTATTGAAATGGAGGGTCTAGGTGTAACAAAGTCATGGGTTGAGAGTTCCCTAAGAAAATTAAATAACGCCATACTATATCTCAGGACCGATTACAGTGTGCATTGCAAAGAACATAGTCCATGCCCAGATCATTGCAGAAGTTTTGCGTTGAGCGATTCAAAACTGACTTGTTTTCAAAAATCTTGCAGTCATGAACATAATCTTTTCTGCGACAGATGTGAAGAGTTCAAATTTGTCCTTAGTGAGATTGAGAACACTATTCAAACTCATTCAAGCGCCATGTATTCTAACGAGCAAAGAGGAGACTACATGCACGATTTCAGTAAATGCAAAGAAAACATTCTCAAATGGAAATGTCACATTCTTCGCTCCTGTAACCAAGAAATGGCCAAGCAAAACGCTCTTGAAATTCTGGAGGAGAATTCCGCGCTCATTGTAATGGACTGGGCGATGAAATTTACGCAGCGTCGTTTCAGGGAAAAACAATCCGAGTGGTACGCAAAGCGGGGAATGAGTTGGCACGTGAGTAGCGTTATTACTAAAAATGTAGAAACAAGTCAGCTGGAAGTGTGTACTTATGCGCATTTGATGGACACGTGCACTCAAGACTGGTACTCCGTCTTGTCTGTCCTAGAAAATCTTCTTCAAGTTCTGCATCAGAGTAATGGCAAGATATCCAAGGTGTATTTGCGTTCAGATGAAGCTGGGTGTTATCATAACAACTTTCTTCCAGCTTCTCTGAAAGATTTAGGTCAAAGAATAGGCATTAAGATCATGCGTTATGATTTTTCGGAGCCACAGCATGGCAAAGATGTCTGTGACCGAATTCTTTGTCCAATGAAACATGCAATACAGAAATACTGCAATGAAGGACATGACATTTTGACAGCCAGTGACATGAGGAGAGCATTACTTGAACGCCCAGTTTGTGGAACCACCGCCTCAGTAAACCGAATAGATTGTTCTTCCATGACAATCAAAGTAAAGAACATTGACGGTATTAGTGCGTACCATAACATTGAGTTCGAAGACACAGGTATAAGGGTGTGGAAAGCCTTTGGAATTGGTGAAGGAAAATTGCTTCCTTTCAAAGATTTTTTGATAAATCCACAAATGAGTACTAATATTCAACAAGAAGAAGAATTTTCTAGGGGAGAAAGTAGGCCAGTTAGGCCAAATGAGCGGCGTAATACTGAAGAAGGGCTATTCGAATGTAGTATCGTTGGTTGTGGGAAGGTTTTCCGACGTTTTGAAGATCTTGAACTTCATTTAGACGTAGGGAAGCACGAAAACACAGTTCTAAGTGAATCGTTGTATGACCAGTTAAGAAGGGATTGGGCAGAAAAATTTCTGACTATCGACTGCAGAAAGAAAAACAAGAACGCTGACGTTGTTGAGTTAATGGGTGCAGTTTCGTCAGATCAAAACGCTTGTGAGAACAGTATGGGTTGGGCACTGAGTAAGTCCAGAACTGGAAGCATACGTTTTAGCCAAAATGTGAGAGACTACCTGACAGATAAATTTGATTTAGGTGAAATCACCGGGATGAAGAGCAATCCGTCAGATGTGGAAAATGATATGCGAAGTGCAAGAAACGAGAAGAACGAAAAACGTTTCACTCGAGATGAATGGCTGACAGCACCTCAGATTAAAAATTTCTTTTCTCGATTATCAGCTGCCCGGAAGAAGCACGGGAATGAAAAGGCGCGGGTTTTGATGTCTGAATTAGAAAGCTCTGAAGACGAAGATTTAGTAGCAATTGCACAAGATATTTGCGATCAAGAGCTTGTTGACAGCATTCTTGAACGAGTAGGTTTACAACATCCCATTGTCTATGATGTGTACAACCTCTGCGACTATTTCAAGAAGGATAAACTTAAAGTTTTCAACGTTAAAGTGCTGAAATCTATCTGCAAAGAGTTCGAATTACCTTTCAAGTCAAAGAACCTCAAATCCTCACTAATTGAGAAAGTTAGAGATATGCTTGCTGGATGTACCTGTAACTCTTTAATTGACACTAAATAAATCTGGAAACTCATTAGAAACCAAGTTAATTACTGTACAAATCGCTGTATAGGAACATTTACCCGGCGACGGCGAAAGCAAAATTTTTGTGACAGGATAATGGATTTACCTGGACCGGTAAGTTTAGTGAATTTATTTCAAAGCGCATGAAATTTCCGACTACAGCATGCCTGTGGCTGTGCATGTACGTTAAGAGCGATTACATATGCTGAATAAACTACAGCAATAAATATATTAAAGCGATAAAACTGGACAAATATATAAAAAGCCCTTATAACATAACTGCGAATGATTTTTGTGATTGCATGCAATTATACCACTGCCAGGCAAAGTACATGCACGCTTAATTGCTTTTATCTATTCCCAAAGTATGCTATAGGTAGCGAAATGCATGAAATGTTCTTCTTTTTCTTCGGAATTATCACATAAACGTGATCAAATGTTTTAAACATATGATTTATTAAGCTGTTTGTTCAATGACACACTGAGATGATTATTTCTGTGCGTATTTAATGCCACGCCAAATTGCAAATAATTGCAAATAATTTATCTAAATTCACAGCGCACAAGTTTGTTTCCCCAAAAATGTTTTTCCATAGAATTTTAGAACAGTATTAGTAGTTTAATTTCAAGTTTGGTCTGGGTGTATAACTGGTTGCACTTTTGATAAAAACAAAGTTGAATGATGACTATTTTTGCAATTTTAACGGCACGACAAAATTGCCGTTAGAATTTTTTAAAAAAAAATTCGAATTCCTGTAATATATACAAATCATTGCCGTCAAATTGTTGTATAGCTGTAAGTCTTTCAAGTGACTCAAAAATAGAAACCAAATTATGCCGTGCGCACATCTGGAGTTCCTTTGAAAATGGGTAATTTTACGTCTGAAATTGTCTAAAAATAGCCATGCCAGACACAAAATAGAAAATATCGCAAAACTTGAAAAATAAAATAAGAATGCAAAAGATGTATGCATATTTATTACACACTAACAAAGGCCAATAAATGACAGAATTATGAAGGGAAAATATTTTTCAACGCGTAAGTCGGTAGGAGGATCTTAGGGAGACAGCCTCTTAAAGCTTCCAAAAATCACAAGAAATTGGGGAAACAAAGATTTCGTTATCAAGCCGCCGATGATTTTAATAGTCTAGGTAATGATATTAAAGATTCCAACAACATTTAAACTTTTAAACAAATTTTTTTATCTGAACAGTTTCAAGTGAATAGTCGATGTGTCTTGTCATATTGTAGGAGTTTTACTATTATAATTGTTGTTACTATCATTGTTGGTAGTATGTAGATAACTCATATTATAACTTTATATGAGGTCTTTTTTGAAAATCATTGTATAATGAAAAAGTTTTCCTCATTAAAGATTAATAATCATCAATAATCATCAATCATCAACGCATCTATAGAAGGCAAAAGTGAAGCCGGAAGTGATTCGGCCGCCACCCGACTCAAAGGCCCCACGTTTGTATCATCTAACATAGATTTCTATTACAGAACCGACGTTTTTTGCATTGTTCACGTTTCTGCCCGGGACAATTTTACAATCACAAAAATAGAAGCATACGAGAAGGAATTTGAGCAAAACATTTGGAGTATTTTGACTTCAGGACGCCGCGACGTCGTTTTGATATTACGCTACAAAATCAACTCAAAATATAGTATTACTGCTTCTGGACAAATATTCTCAGAAAATCTGAAGAAACGAAGCGACTACATGAACAAAAGTGTACTGAGGTAGGTTTTCAAAATACTCTGAGCTTGCACTGTCAATTTATTATTGGTGGTTAAAAAGAACAATTTTGTTCAATTTCTTTCTTATAATGTTTCCACAGGCATCTTGTGTGACTTCTTTGCCAAGATGATATAGCCTGACATTACAATAACACCTCGCAATACGTTTGACCAGGTTGTGGATGTGGTTGTATTCCACTGGTGTATCAAACATGTGATAATTCAGTTCTTTGAATATCGAGGAGGTGTTGTATGCTGCTAACACAGCCACAGTAATGGCATCTACAATCCCTTGGCAAGACTCTTAATTAATACTGCCAACATTCGCTCAAAGCATTTTTCAGTTTCCTCACAGATATCAATGACACTTTGGGTTGGTTTAAAAAGGCCGCCCCAGTCTTTTAATTTCAAGAACTTTATAGCTGGTTCATCCAAAGTAGAACCAAGGGCAATGCAGCAGTCACAGCAGAGAAGTTGTTTCTCCACTTTCTTTTCAACATATCCAGCAATGTATGAAAGTGAAGCTTTCTTAAATTCAGACAAGCAAGAAACATTTGGTGAATCGCAATAGTCATGGTAATTTTGAACTGGACATCTCTTTGCTAGGTCATATTTTCGAATTATTGCAGAGTTTGTGATGGTAACTGTGTCAATTGTGTTACCTGATTTCTCTTTTACATTACAGCTATCGGAAACCGCACTCAGGGTTTCAATAGAATCTCTCTTCTCACAATTTCCTTTGCCACCCTCAATATGGCTACGCAAGAGAAGGCGCTTGTATGTTGCAGTGAGCTGTTGGGCTGTTTTTGAAACCCCCAGCTGAACGCACAGCTCCAAAAAACAATTATAAATTGTCTTGACTCAGCTTGTAAGTGAGTAGATATTTCAGTGGAGCATCTTTAGCCTCGACAAGTGATTGATTTGATTGCAACCAAAAAACCACTAAAGCCAGTCTTCCTTCGTATTTTGTGCATTGCTTCACCAGCTGGATTTTTAAGGCCGAGAATATACTGGTATGCCTCATCAAGAAATGGACAGTCCATGAATTTTTGGTGACTTATAGCCTTTTCAAAAGCAAATTTCGAATAAACAAGACATCTTGAGAATCAAAATATAATTCAAACAAGACACAGATTGAGACTGTAAATTTTCGACTTTATTACAAAGTCATCTTCCTTTCTTGAAGCACTCTTAATCAAACATAACAAACCTTTCCTTAACACTGGACTTAAAGCCAGCAAAGAACTACAACTGTTCACTTAATCTCTCTATATTTTAATTGTCGGGTCTTTCTTTTCTTTCCTTAAATTAATCTATCTAACATACTTTTGTAAATATAGCATACATATTTAGTTTTATTCACAACCTTATCATGTTTCGCTCTGCTTGGTTGGACATATAATATATTATATATATATATATATATATATATATATAATATATATATATATATATATTACGCTCACAAGCGCTCTAGGAGTTGTGTGGAGAGTCTCATCGCGAGACGTTCACCGTAAGCTTTATGCTACGCTCGCTTGTTTAAGTTTGAGCGCTTGGTGACTCTACTATTCAATTCCAACAATGTGTAACCGCACGTCCTGTGTCCCAAGTGCAGGAGTCACCATTGCGCTCTGGTGATAGCCGGGAGGGCACATTGTTTTACACATGTTATATTTATATATATATATATATATATATATATATATTATATATATATATATATATATATACACATCAGGAGCCAGTCCAAAAGAAAAAACTATTTAAATATATAGCTTCAATTCACCACATCGCGGTGTTCAAAAATTAAACTTTTAAAATACAATAAACTAAATCAAATCAAATACATCTTGTAATATATACTAAGTTTCGGGGCGCAGCCCCTTCGTCAGAAATGTTTCCTTACTAATCCTAAGCCTTATATATATTATAAGATATATATATATATATATCTTATATATCTTATATAGAAATTTATTTATTATATATATAGAAATTAGACACTGTATATATCTTATATATATATATATATATATATATATATATATATATATATATATATATATATATATATATATATATATATGCGTTGTAAAGTATTGTATTTAATTCTGTCTGAAGATGACTTTGTAATAAAGTCGAAAATTTACAGTCTCAATCTGTGTCTTGTTTGAATTATATTTTGATTCTCAAGATGTCTTGTTTATTCGGAATTTGCTTTTTACTTTACTTTTTTAAATTGTCAGCTGGTCATGGTTTTTGGTCTAATCTCCGAAATACCGACGCTGATTTACACAAGCTTTGCATTCGCTACCAACAATGTCTACGACGCTTTGAGAAAGCTCAACTTGATTTAAAATTTCTACTCGATTGTAAAAAGAATCAAGTTTATCCGAAGTTCGTGAGATGGAAGAACATCACGCGCATGAAGAGAAAGAAGGCCCAAGCACGCTACCTACATCTATTGTTAAATGACGCCATACATGATAAGAAAATCGCACTTCAGAAACTTACTACGGATACTGCATGAAGGATACTGCACAACCTGCATGAAGTATAAATAAACTCATCTGCTTTTCCATCAACCGTCTCCTTTCTTCTGAGAAAACAAAGATCGTTCGCAGGCACGAGAAAAAACTCTCTGTTTTAATCAAACTGAAACGAACATCCGATGGTATTACCGAGAACCCGAACGAAACTTTTATGAACCTAACAAGTCACTCTTTCTCACCTGATGAACTTAGACATGTTAAAATTAGGACTGGGATATGGTCTGGCAACTCATCCTAACCAACTTGAAATCATGGCTGTGGCTGAAGACGTTTGGAGACAGATATCTCGACTCGACATTTTCATACTTAGAAATTAGACACTGAACCGACACTAACTAGGCTTCATTCTTTACAAAGCTACCTACTTAAACTTAATAAACGTGGTGAAATCACTGATGAACAACTCGATACTCTCAAACCCATCACAGCACATTTTGGCAGAGCGCATGCTTTGCCAAAGACTCACAAGAACTTTGTCACTCTACCGAAATTCCGACCTATAGTTGACACTACCAACACTCCTCATTATAACGTCGGCAAATTCTTATCGTCTTTACTAAATCCTCTCATTCTAAACTCTTATTCTCTCTCTGATTCATTTGATGCGGTGAATGCTATTATAACAACATCCCTAAACATTTGTTTCAAGATGGCTGACCAACTTCAACATGTGACAGACATCAAGCAGGACATAAATTTTCCCCCTCTCATCTTCAGGATGTGGAAAATATGGAATCATGTTGGATACTTTCAAGGTTGCTCCAAGGGCTGGCATCATGCTAAAATGACAGGAAAGGACCATCGCATTAAATAGGGCTGTGACTTTAACACCAACATCATATAAACGCTGAATACAGACTTTCACAAGATTTTCCCGTTCTACACCACTGAGGCCATCTATGAAAAAGTAACCGCAAGGAACTTTCCAAAACTCGTTAAGGCCAACAACCATGAACACTAGGGCATCTTTTGCTGGAGGTAATGTATCATCAACAACACCATTTTTAAGATCAACATAGCCATGGTACTTTTTTCCATCCCACGATATATTCTTCTTGATGGCCATTTCATCCAGCATTAAAGAGCAAACGAATTCCTTACCATTTTTCTTGGCATCTTCAACCTTGACTTTCGGCGCATTGAAAGCTGGTTTAGTTAAGCCAGGATCTGCAGCTACCTTTCCATACCATCGTCTAATTTGTGATTGACTTGGAAGAGCAATATCAAAGGTTTTCCTAACAAACTCGTACGCCTTAGCTGAGAAAAATTGCAATGTTAATGCAAACGACTTCAATGCTGGTGAGTATTTTCTTCCTTTACCTGACTTTTTTGCTGTCATCCTCTTCATTTCCTCACATTTAGTTGAGATAAGATGATGATCTTGATCTTTCCTTCTAAACGCCTAGATTTTTTTTGCGATGACTTTAGTTTTCTTTTTAATTTTTCAATCTTTGCATTTTCTTTTCTACCTCCTGCTGCAACTCATCTAATGATGATAAACATTTCTTTTTACGTGGTGGGCCTTCTTCCTCATGTGAAATTTGGTTACATTCGTTGCATTTTTATCACGAAATACTATACATGCATCGTCATCCCTATCCAACAATCGTGATCGAGTAATACAAAATATAGGCAAATGATCAGAAATATCCGAAAGCAATAAACCATTAAAAGAATAATTATCTGAGTGATTGGTAAATATGTTAGCGATAATCGTAGCAGTATGTGACGTTATTCTTGTTGGGAACGTTATTAAAGGAAAACACATATAAGCAAACATAATATCTAGAAATTCCGCAGTAGGTTGATGACTATGGTGATTCAGAAGATTCAAATTAAAATCACCCATTAAATAACAGATTTTGTTTTCCTTGGAAATTATTCCGATGAGAGTATTAAGGCTATTAATAAACTCATGTACGTTTTGGTTGGGTGGCCTGTAAACAATACCAACAATAATGTTTTTCCTCTTTTTGTTAGTTAATATTTCTATAAACAGGGATTCGACACATGAATGCTGAGGGGAATCTTAAATCCTTACGCAGTTTATATTCCAACTGAGTACTTAAGCCCGTTTTCCACTAGGCGACTTTTTTCGCGTGACGCGACTTTTTTCGCGAGAACAGTTCGCGCGATCAATGTTTGCAATTTCCACTGAGCGGGCCAATAAGCGAGCGCGAACAGGCGAATCAGCCAAACGACTGGTCAAAAAGTGTTGCAAACAAGAAAACAAACATGGCAGCTTTAAATAGACGCTGGATTTTAAGACGAAGAATTGTGATTTTGCTGCTTTTAAGAAAGCGAAGGCAACGTGTAAAATACAAGAAAAGATTCTGGGTGAGAAAAGTTTACGATGAACGCAAGTCAAAGGGTGAATTTAACGTTCTTGTACGAGAATTAATGCTGTCAGACCACGAGTATTTTTTTTCGTGTGTTCAGGATGTCTCCCGGTGTGTTTGAGCTTTTACTATCTTGGGTCGCACCGTTAATAAAGAAAGACTAGGCGTAACCCTCAGACATCCTGTAACTGGCGACGCACAAACGACAATAGCCGCGAGTTATCGTATCAGTCCCACAACAATCGGCCGGATATTGAAGAGACTTGCGATGTACTATGGCATTCTCTTTCTAAACAAGGGTTTTTACGTGTACCGTCAGATGTGAAAGAGTGGAAAAAATCTCTCAAGAGTTTAAAAAGAGGTGGAACTTCAGAGAAGTTAATTACATCCAAAGTAGTGTCAACTGCAATTAGTGACCATTATATGATCGTTATCGTGCGTAAAATAAACGTGTTTTGTAAACAAAAATGCCACAAGAAAGTTGAGTTTCGAAATTTAAAATATTTTAATACCGAAAATTTTCTAACTGACTTGCGAAGCCAAGAATGGGAATTGATAGATAATCAATCCTGCGTGAATAAGATGTGGGATAAATGGAAAACGCTTTTTATGACTGTATTAGATAAACATGCTCCAATAACAGAGAAAAGAGTTAAAAATAAACCAAGTGTCCCTTGGCTAACCAATTCAATTAAAAGACAAATTAGAGAACGAGATCGTCTTAAACTCTTTGCAATAAGATATAAATCGAATAACTACTGGAATGCATACAAATTGTCCAGAAATCAAGTAACTGATACATTGCGAAAAACAAAAACAGCTTATTATAAAGTACAATTTGATAAAGTGAAACATGATCCAAAGCAAGCTTGGAAAACTGTCAATAAAATTTAAAACCGAAATCAGAAATTCTCTGAAATAAACTCTATCAAAACTCAAAACGGAGAAATATCTGATCCAACTGAGTTAGCAGAATGTTTTAATGATTACTTCACAAATATCGGTCCAGATATTGCCACAACTGTTGAAAATTGTGACGGAAATTTTGCTGACTATATGACTAATAAAACAACAAGCAGCCTTAAGTTTCAAGCAGTGTCAGAATCCAAAGTATACAGACTTCTTTTGTCTTTAAATCCCCGTAAATCTACCGGAATTGATAAAATTCCAGCTAAAATTATTCGTATTGCGTCCCCAGTAATTACAAATTCTTTGACAAAGATTTTCAATATGGCAATTAGCAATGAGTCCGTTCCGTCTGAATGGAAAGCAGCGAGAATTACGCCTTTATATAAGAAAGGTCCTCGAAATCTGTTAAACAATTATCGGCCTATATCTATTCTACCTATTGTAAGTAAAATTTTCGAAAAAGTATTATATGAACAATTATATGATTATCTTGTGGCAAATAACTTGTTATCCCATCACCAATTTGGTTTCAGGCAGTTTCATTCGACAGCGTCTGCTCTTTTAGACAGTACGAACGAATGGTTCGTAAATATGGATCGCGGTCTTTTTAATACTGCGGTATTCCTTGATCTACAAAAGGCTTTCGACACGATAAATCATGATATATTATTGAAGAAACTTGGTTTATATGGCTTAGAAAAGCCAGCCTTAAACCTTCTAAAATCCTACCTAGCAAACAGAACCCAAATGTGCTCTGTAAATGGGGTAATTACTCCGGCGTCAGCGACGGAGTTGAAAATTCGCCCCGGTTTTGTTTTGTTTTTGTTTTTTTTTTTTTTTTTTTTATTTTTCGTCGTCGCAAGTCTGTAATGGCGCGAAATATACTAGTATTTAAAATGTGTATGTGATTGGATTTATCTACGTCCCAGTCTTATCTCCCAAGACTTGTGGTGCACAGCTTTGGCTAATTTTCCAATGCGCGATTCGATTTCGCTCGCATGATACGGCAATTCCTCCAAGAGGAACAAATAGACCGTTCTTTTCATGCTGTTCGATTAAGTTTAGATTGAATTGGGATAAGAATATATTTAATACATGTAGACCCGGTCCTATTTTAATAATATCGCTGCTATTTCGCCGTTTAACAAGATGATGTGGTCGTGTATGGGCGCGTTGACACGTCGCGTAGTTTGCACAGGATCGAAGATTTAATACAACTATATAAGCGCGAATTCCAAAGGCAAACTGTAAGACGAAGCGAATGTATCATGCGGTTTATTTACATTTTTGAACAATTGAACTTCTATACTGCGATGTGCTTCTGAATTTCGCGATCGAACATTTAGGTTCGTAAGGCATCTAAATGCGAATATGTATGCGAAACAATACGCGAACTGTATTGTTTATGTCCAGAAGCTCTATATTAAAGACTGGCACGTGCGCCGGAGTTAACGCCAGAACGGCGTCTTGTTTCTCATAAAAATACTGTTACATGTGGAATTCCTCAAGGCTCAATTCTTGGTCCGCTTCTATTCCTAATCTATATAAATGATTTACCTAACAGTTTGCAGTATTCATCAACAAGAATGTTTGCAGACGATACGACCCTAACTGTTTCTGGTAAATCAATTTCTGATGTAGAGGTGGCCATCAATTGTGACCTTGCTAACGTCAAGCGGTGGCTCTCTGTTAACAAATTATCCTTAAATCTTATAAAAACTGAATACTTATTAATTGGATCACGGCATAACGTCAATAATCTATCTGCCGCTATGTTGGTAATACTGGCAGACAATCTGACGGCAGTGTATATGCAAACAGTTACCTTGGGCGTGCAATACAAGATAGATTGCTGGATTTTCCTGAACCAGAGCCTTTATTCATTTCTCCAAGTAAAAAATTTCCCTATGTTTTCCTAGCAGATGATGCTTTTGGTCTTAAAACAAATATGATGAAACCCTACCCTGATCAGTATTTACCTGTAGATGAGATGATTTTTAATTACCGGCTCTCAAGAGCTCGAAGAGTAATTGAGAACGCTTTTGGTATATATATCACAGCTACACGGTTTAGGGTTTTTCGTAGGCCAATAATTGCCAAAGAAAAAAAGGTTGTACTTATTACCAAAGCTGTTGTTGCTTTGCACAACTTCTTAATGAAGTCAAGTCAAAGAAACAATTCTTATAGCTACTGCCTACCAAATTATGTCGATCAAGAAAGTTCCTTTAGTACAATTCCTGGTGAGTGGAGAAGGAATGGAAGCTCAGATGGTCTGTTACCCATTACACGTATGTGTTCAAATAACTACTCAAGAAATGCCAAGCAAGTGCGAGATGATTATAAAGACTATTTTATGAAAGAAGGGGCAGTAGACTGGCAATGGGCGACTGTAACAAGAGCCTGAAATAATGTTGTAAAGGCAAATTGTAACTTGACTTATATGTCTTTAATAATTTTAAAATTTGAACATTCTTTTACCACTTGAACAGATTTTCTTGTCAGCAAAAGCCTGCTATATGTACTGTATAATATAATGCCAGAACCGATCTACTTTAAAACTATATACATGTTAAAATATTGCATATATTTTGGTAAAATTTTTTTATAAATATATATATATATATATATATATATATATATATATATATATATATATATATATATAAATAACAAACTGTTGATAATAAATTAAGGGGGTGTTTACATGATCCCATACAGGGAGGGCTGACCTTGCTGGGCAAGATCCCACTTAAGTTAACACAATATTCAAATTTTTGTTGGTTATTTCTTAAGTTAGACTGCATAACAATATTCAATTCTGTCTCATGTAAATGCAAGATGAAATCCAGCCCTACTGCTAGGGTTTGCCCTCCTTGTAGAGCTCATATAAACCCCCCTCAAGAAATTAAACTTTACAATACCTAAGCAACATCATCAAATTCTACTTCAAACAACAATTGAATGATCTTTATTTTAGCCAGCCTTCTTTTTTTATCAGGCAATCCTTTCCTAATAGGTACAAGACTTCGGCAATATAATGAATCTTCGTCGTCATCCTCTTCAGTCATTTTCTTGCACATGGCGTTACTGTCAGTTAATTGCTTTAAAAGCATGAGTTCTGCCACATCTCTATTCACCCTGTTTCCACTTCTGTTGGTTGAAAAGAGTTCAGAACTGAGGGGACGCTTGTCTGCCCTTGCAGCTTCTGTTGTCTGCATTCTTGTTGAAGTGGTGGGAACATCTTTGGTTGGAGCGCACCCACTTGAACTGCCTTCCACTGTTATAGTAGCAGCAGGGGGGGACAAGATAGCATTTAGACTGCTTTCAGTTGGCCTATTTCCTACACAACCATACAGGAATGCCATTTGTTCAAAGTAACGGCACTTTGGCAGGGAGGATGCAGCCGCTCCAGATCTTGTCATTTTTGACCTTTTGTCGAGGCACTTTTTTTAGGTTGTCCTTCAGGTTCTTCAGCTGTCTTTGAAGGAAATCAACTAAAATATAAAAAGTACAATAATATAAATATTACTATACAATGATATTTGGGTATTTAATATCAGTTCAGCCATCATGCATTTATGCAACACACATTGACAGTCTTAAAACATCTCAAGCCAAAAATATGGATAAAATACAGCTATAGATCACAAATTGGACTGAAACAACTGATATTCTATTAGTTATGCCTATATAATATATTAAGTTAATTTTACTATTTTACATTAAATTTAATTTATGATATAAAACCAAGACACAAATACTGAAATACTTTATAGCTTTAATAAAGAAATATACTTCATTCTGTTTGTGTCTTTGTGAGCTTTATTAATTTTTAAAAATTGCTTGAAATGGCAGAAGAAATCGGAAGTCTTTCACACATAGTAGGTATTGTATTTTTGAATAGTGAGGTGCCCACGTAGCATGTGGGTGACTTAATGGATAAGTTGTGGTGCAAGCTGTGACTTCAATGACTGGTATAGGTATGACTGATTTCCTTTTGAATTTCCCACCAATCATGCTATCATGAAAGATATTTCAAGGGTTTTTTTTTTTTTTACCAACCATAAAACAAAGTTTCCAGTTTCCTTACCATCTCGGTTAAAAATTTCAGATAATTTCTTCCAAGCGTTGGCCTTTACTGTTCGGTCTTTATATGTGCTGAGACTTGTGTTCCAAAGACAAGATAGTGTTCGCACTTCTTCGAGGAAAAACTCCTTGTCAAATTCATTAATCTCCGTTTCTGGAGACTCTTCTGCATTATCGCCTGTTTCTCCACTATCGTTTCGGCTTTTAGCTTGGCGTAAAAGCTCTTCCAGACATTGTACATATATTTTTTCAAGCAAAAGACTACTTGTATCGTCCATGTTTTGAAAAAGAAATTTCGTCAATTCCTCTCTCGCTCCTTTTTCGCGCGAACAAAGTTGGACATGATCCTACTTTTTTCAGCGAGCGCGGCGCGATAATATTCGAGGAAAAAAGTCCCCGTTGACTGCAGAGCGCATGCTCATGACGAAAAAAGTCGCGTCGCGCGAAAAAAGTCGCGCGAAAAAAGTCGCGCGAAAAAAGTCGCCGTACATAGCTAATTCAAAACTGTCATCATCAAGCTGATTAAAAGGCAATTCACACATGTTCAACGAAGCGAATGAAAGATGATAGTATTAATAAATACACACACAACTTATCTTAAATATGTTCCTTTAATTATCAAACTTCTCGTTGAATTCCTCAAAATCCTTCAGCGAAGCAAAAACATGGGTTTCGGATTGGTTTTCATTCTTCTTAAGTCAGACTTTCCCTTGCCGAGTCCACACAAATTTAAAATGGTGTCGCCTTTTGAATTCTACAACTTTATTAAGGATAACCCGAGATTTTACAGTAAGACTTTCGTTTATATAGTACAATCGGCTGTTCTGTTGGAACCCAATATCCGTAGCGCTTTCTGAATTAAGATTTCTTTTTTTCCTATATATTGCATCTCGGTTATCATGTCTCACAAATTTGACGATGATTGGTTTCATGCGTCCCTTAGCCGCTAGCAAACGATGACTTGCGGATATATCCGATTCACAAATGTTCAATTCTGGTGCAATTAGATTCACAAAGTGTATAACAAGACTGTTAGTATTCTCTGTAGTACTTTCCGGAATGCCATGAAATTCAAGCAGGTCTCTACGTAGATAGCACTTGATACTTTCAATTTCATCATCTGCTGAGCTAGACTGATTCTCTAAGACACCCACTCGTTCTTTTAGTTTAGTTATCAATTTGCGAAGTTCGTTGTTTTCATCTTTTAATTTGTTTGTCGAAGCGACTAAGTCATCGAACGTTGCTGCAAGGAAATCTTGACTTTGCTCAATAGATTGCAAATCGGCTTTAGTTGTATCAATAAACTTTGCGAATAGATTATTTATTTGATCTGACTGTTGTTTTAAACGCTGATCCAGCAACACCTCAAAACCCGAAGGGAAGGCCACCATATTTGCATTCTCGATGATATTAGTTTCTGATTCAACCCTCGGATTACTCGTTTCGACACACGGATTACTCGTTTCTTCTTGTTGTTTTTTCTTCTTGAGAGGCATTTGATTACTGGTACTTTAAGGCTGGATGCTGTAGAGGCAAACGAAGCAAAGAGTAATTTACTGGATTTGTCGACAGGCGAGGAAAGCGAAATAACTCTGTCTTTGTCTGATATCTTGCAATTTATTACCGGTAGTGCTTCTGTTCCTGCGATAGGATTTAACGAAAAGCCAAACTACAGATTCTTCAGATGCTGTTTGGTATTCTGGCAACTCATTGCTAACTGTTTGCCTAGATACTGGACGCTTACAACATCTTCCCACCTGTATGTGTATCAAATATAACAAGGGACAAAGTATTTATATGGTATTTCTTAATAATAATAGTGACAAAGAAGCTAGGTTTTCTTATATAAGTTCAAATATTATTTTTAGGTATATTTCACATTTCTAATCTGATAAAAGTTTTATAAAACCGATTACCAACCACTATTATAAATAATGTATTGTTTCATAAGGGGTTAACAAAAGGTGTAGGGAAATTTACGTTAACCCATTAACCAGCAAGACTCCCCCCTAATTTAGAACTAAAGTTAAAACCAATCACTATAGTGATTGAAGATTCCTACAAGTCTCTTTTTCAAAAAATTTTGGTACAAGACCACCTTAATCTCTAGAAAAAGAAAGGGTACCAATAAAAGATTTGGAAAAATTAAAAATAAATGTTCACATGGTTGTTTTACACATCTTCACATTTTTGAGGTATTTTGGAAATTTCTTGAATCGTGTGGGACTATAATATACTGCGTTATTATATATAATATACTGCGTTATTCTTCAATCTAGTTTTTTGTCCACTTCTGCCAATATCGCTTTCTTTAAAATGGTCTGAGCATATAACCGAACTCTTGCTTGGGCACCAACCTTTGCATGCGATGTATTTTTTTTATCCATTGTTTCCTCCTATCTTCATCAGTTGGTAAACTAATAGAGATAGTTTTACCAAATTGTTTTAAATTAGAGCTCAAGTACTTTACTGTATTGTTATAATGAATTATAATATATAGTTATTGTGGTTTTATAAATTTCATGCACTGTAAATCTGGGGCCAACGCGTTTGATTCGCTTTTCTTACCAAAAAAACGCCCTGAAAAATTTCCTTTTTAATGTCGATTCTACATCCTCACTTCCTTCGCTATCACCACGAGGTTTTCCTTTGTTTTCTCCAACTTTCTTTCTTTTTGTACAGCCAAAAGCACAGCATTGAGTCCTTCGAACTTTCGCCATCATTCCTTGTTCGAAACACTGATGGTTCGAGAGGTTATGAAAACAAATTTCGCGCCAGAAAACGTCCTAAACCCGCCAATTTTAATAATTTCTATAGTTTTATAAATTTAAATGCTGCAGAAACAACACACGAAATTTTTTACTTTGTTGCCTCAAATCACGTAAATTTCAAAGTGTATGGTAATCTACATATGAAAAATGTCAACGACTCAACAGAAAATCGTGAGACATTTCTTCATAAAAATACTTTATGATGTACATATTGATGCATTTTTTTTCTGATCCAAAAGTCGCCTTTGAGTATGCTTCTATTTTTGTGATTGTAAAATTGGCCGGGCACAAACGTGAACAAGGCCAAAAACGCAAAAAACTTCGGTTTTGTAATAGAAATCTATATTAAATGATACGAAAATGGGGTCTTTGAGTCGGGTGGGGCCCGAATCACTTCCCATTAAATAATATTTTTGAATTTTCCGTTGCTACAAAACAAATATTAGCTATGATATACTATACTATAGACTTATTTCAGTTTTGTGTCATTTCATATTATAAATTTAGGTCAGGTTAGCTCAAGAAATTGTGTACTTGGTTTGAAATATATATATATATATATATATATATATATATATATATATATATATATATATATATATATATATATATATATATATATATATAGTCAATGAATGTTCTCCGGATTTAAAATTGTCGGCCAACAAAACAAGCTATATCATCCTCCTCCGATTCCTCCTCCGTCCCCCCCCCTTGCCAAGCAGCCTGAAACACTAAAGCCCAGTACATCGAAAGACGGATAGACGAAAGTTTCTAGTGCAAAGCCCTCAAAGACAAAACCATCAAAATCAGCCCCAGAGGAACAACAAAGCAAACAGGACGAACAACCAACAACGAGCAGCTCTTCTTCCAACAAACGAAAGAACAAAATGGAAAGAAATAAAGGTGAAGGAAAAGGGAAAAAGTCTAAGTCTGGCTAAATTTAATCAAAGAGGATGAACATTTAAAAGTATTCATATTTTCTAACCCATATGGGAAAAAAAACTTCACTTCACCCAAAACGGTTAAAAACTATTTTAAGTACGTAAGTAAAGTATAGGCGTTCTTTAGGGCTTTTCTTGTTTGTTTGTGTTAAAATAAAGGGTTTGAAAACAAGTTCAAAAATGCTGCATTTTTGTTATCGTTAACAATTGTTTTCATGTTGCAGATAACGAAAAAAAACATCGATTGGAAATTCTTGGTTAGAACCCAACATTGCCAAAGAAAATTTTAGAATTTTCAAAAGATCTATCTATATATATATATATATATATATATATAATTATATATATATATATATATATATATATATAAAAGTTGCGTTGTGCCAAATACAAGTGTAGATATAGAAAAAGAGATATTATTCGAACATAACCACTGCTTTGTATTTTTTAATATCACTTTATTCACAAACGTTTTCGCTCTCTTAGCTCTTCAGGTGATAAATGATGACAGTGGTTATTTTGTTTACTTACATATAGTGTAATATGATACATCCTATTTAGTGTGACTATGTTAAAGTTGTGTTATTTACAAAGATAAAATTAGCATGCATTAAGATTAGGTTCTAGTGTTTTAATTATTTGTTTCTCTTTGGTCTCTCTTATTAGTCTATTAGCGTTGATACACTTATAGATCGGCATAATGTTAAAGTTGCCTTTGCTACATTTAGATAGGTGTTCACTGACGGTTAAATGTCGATATTCTTCGTGTCTAATATGCTGCTTATGCAAAGTTACTCTGTTTCTAAGGTTTTCAGTCGTTCCCACGTAGAAACTGTTGCAATTTGGGCATATTATGATGTAAATAACACCTTTAGATTTACAGTTCATGTCATATTTTACCGTCCACGTTTTTTCCAATTTTTTTCAATTACGTACCAAATGAAGTAACCGATGAAACATTGCTATTGGTTAGTTCGGCAAAAATACAATAGACATGTGACGGATAAGGAACCATTTTTTGCATAAACCTGGACAATAACATAGATAATGAGTTGTATTGTACTTCCATTTAGCACCATGTATATTCTAATAACTGTGTTGTAACCGAATAGCTGCCACAAATCTGCATATTGCAGCATCCATTTTTTTACCAGGAAACAATTTTTATAAAATGGAGAAGTTTGCCAGGTTCTTAAGAAACTGGTCTAAAATCAACCAATATGGAACGTAAAGCTCTGAAAATTATTTTAAATCGATAAAAAATGTCCTAGATATTGGAGAGGTATAACTAGTATAATCAAAATGTTAGGTAAATATAATATTGCTTTGAGTAAAACTAAGAGTAATGATCAAGTGTGAAGCCAACCTGACAATTTAATTTGGTCATGCAATACAAATTTGTAATCATTAATTTCTTTAGAGATTTTTTTTCTCACATTAACTGACACAGAAATATTTGCATTGTATTAAAACATGGGCTGATTTGTCATTTTAATTTTTTTGTAGAGGATGAATTTAAGAACATTTTTCATTCATTAGACGTATGGCACAAGTCTAAGAATATTAGAAAGTCTATTACAAAGGTAATTGCAACAAAACCATTGTGCCTGTTGATATGTCAATGATATGTTAGTATTTTTATCATCTTATAGAGTGCGGAGCATAGGAAAACAAAAAAAAATTTTGGACTGTTACGATGAAATCATTAAACACTTTTGGTACTGTTGTGAAGTAGCCTAAAAAAAACAATGACTCAGGATGAGGCTGTGAAGGAAATGAAGGTAATGTGTATGTCGATGTGTAAGTTTCTTTCAATATTCTGTCAAACATGTCAAACATTGTTTTTTACTATACCCTATAAATCACCAACTAATGCATTGCATTTGTCTGTATTAAACTTGGTTTTTATTGCATTTCATGATATTGCAGTTTTGTTGTATATATGTCGATTTAAGCGCACAGGTAGTATAGAATGTGCTAACAATTTATCATTGGCATACTGTCCAAAGAGATGTTCTTTTAAGTTTCCTGATTTATACAGGCACAAGTTCAGTGATAAGCAGTTTAATGTCTTGACATGGTTACAAATGGATTCATGCACTTGCTGATGTTACAGATTTCCAGTGTTTACTGCCAGAAAACTGTTAGCTGCTATCGATTGAAATTACCATAGGCACTTGCCTGCAACTGAATTAGATTCTAGTCCTGGAGAGGTAATGGTGAGCCGAAAATACTGTAACTGGTAAGTAATACGTCACAATAGGAACTTGTGCATTGCGATCTTAGATAAATAAATAGCATAAATACAAGAGAAGCGAGATTAAGCTGGTAGGTTTTAGTTTAGCAGAATGTCTTCATCAAGTTCAGACACTGAAAATACCAGTTCCCAAAGCGATTACTCTGATTGGAATTATATTCCGGGGCCGTACAATATAGAAAGAGACCAAGACGCGAATGTAGAACCGGTTGCTGATGGTGAATGGCTAAAAAATTATCGCGAAAAGAAGCAATCGTATGACGATCGTCTCAAGGAACTTAAACAAAGACTTGATGGTATTGAGGAATTGGGTAAATGGTAAATGATTGCTTTGATTTTGGTTGCGTGACTTGCATTGCGTGACCCTTGCCTTAGCATATACATTACGCTTTGTAAATATGGTGTTCAAACTATTGTATATAATTTTTTTCTTGCAGTCTGAATTCATATTTTAGCGTTTCCTGCAATCTGATTGGCTACGCAAGCGGTCCGTATGAGGCCGTATGGACCGCGCGAGATTTAAAAAGGACAGAACCAATTTTTTTGTTTTTAAGAAATTTAAAGGCCGCTTTTAAAACATCTAATATCATAATATGTATTCAGAAGACGAAGAGAGGGAATTTTACTACCTCTATGATAACTTTACTTTGCCTGTGGCAGAGAGAAACGAGCTTTTAGCTCCCAGAAATGCAATAGAGGGCGAAAAAAATCTGAATTTACCCGAGGCCTAAGTGGTTGGAGGTGCATCAAATCAAACGCACTGTTTGGTAAGTACTAATTTTAATATGCAAATGTTTTATTCATATTCATTAATAATTTCACAAACATTGCTACCAAACCGAAATACGCGCGCACAAATATAACTCGATTGACTTACTGTTCTCATATAGTCACATAATATAAAGTATGTGTAATAATGTAACAGGGCCGTGCACAGCGGGGCGGAGGTGTGTGGGGGTGTCAGGGGGAGGATGCCCCCCTTGAGGAAATGCAACTCACAATTTTTAGAAGTTGCTTGTCCTGTTTATGAAAATTCACTGTTCCTCATCCAAGAAAGATCACTGCGCCCCCCCCCCCCTACTATGTTATGTTAATTAAGGTATATCATGTATTAGGATCTGTTCAGCTATTCTAATCACCAGCCATTGTATAACAATCTTCTGCAATATTTAACTTTTATTCGGCAATTTGACTTAGATAAGAACCGTTTTCTTATCACTTAGGGTGCATGTCTACGTGAACCAATAGATCTAATTATTGTTAAGAAAATTAAAGAAATGGAGGTTATTGGTGTGTGTAGTGTAGCAGAAGTCCGGCGTCATTTACGCACATTCGTGCAAAATGAACTATTTCGAGGCAAGGATCTTCCACCTGAATCTAGCAGACGTTACTATCCGACTGACGGTGACATCCGCAACATACTTTACACGTCGAGGATTGGGGAACGAAAAGCGCCAGATGATCAGATGAATTTGGATTTAAAGTTGAACGGGTGGAAGGAAACGAATCCAGATGACTTTATTTTTTTTAGGGTGATTGATTGCATCATGACTGCATTTTTTTTCTAGTAAAAATAGTTGACTAGAAGTAAACTGGAAAACGAGGTTTTAATTTTATATAATTTTCTGTATTTATAGCCATCGGCACAAAGAAGATCAATCCAAATCCCAATTTCTTTTCGTTTACCAATCTCAGTGAATCTTACTCGGAACGTAGAAGGAACAACTTTATTACTGACCTTGTGGAGATATTAATAACGCAGTTTTTACCCGATAGCTACAAGAAGTAAGTTTTCAGAACTGCATGATAAATTTCGAATGTTCGTTTTGCTTATTTGTTTTGCTTCATTTTATGTAGCTAACGTACCTTGGCAGCTACTAAATACTAATATTATATGTCCTAAAAATATATATTCTAAATTTTATATAATTTTATAGATTCTAAAAACCATATCGCTTTTTTTAAAGATAGAAAGAAAACAACATCCGATGTACTGAGTCATACAGATGTTATGACAGCCGTGTACCAAAGTATCTCCACAACAGGCCAAAGTACGTTGTTTGGCATATAATGAAGCGGATGAATGCTGAAATCAAAGGTGCTCTCATCACACAGCAGAATGCGGCAGAATTAAGGAGAGAAACAATTGATTTGGACGAAGGAGGAGACGTGCTGAATCGAAAAAGAAGCATTAAGCCTCAAACGGTGAAATCTGGTGAAAAGAAGAAAAGAGATGCGGTAGATAACCAAGCGGCGACGAATGCGAAGAACGGTAACGATGTGTGGATAACGGTGAACGGCATCAAATTGACCTACGAATTGAGAGATATCTTGGCACAGAAGATTAGGATGGCTCACTGATGATCATATTGATGCTGCTCAATGGCTCCTTAAAGATTTGGGCACAGGAGTGGGTGGTCTGAATCATATTGCAACAATGACGCATTGTAGTAGACTTGTCGTCTCACATGAGAGCCATCAAACAATTCAGTGCCACAATATTGGAGGGCATTGGGTAACGTCGAGCTCTGTCACCGGGAATGTTGTCGTTTACGAAAGGTCAAGTAAGAACCTAAACACTTCCCTGAAGCGGCAATTAGTGTGTTTGTACAAAGGGCTTGCTAAGGATGATGGTTCTCTTATCATCGCAATTGTTCTTCAACAACGGCAAATCATCAGACTGCGGCCTTTTCAGTATAGCAAATGCTGTTGCTCTAGCAAATGGAATCAACCCAGAGACAGTTTAATGGCATCAAGACAAAATGCGCAAGCATCTACAAAAATGTTTTGAGGAGAAAAGAATAGAAATGTTTCCTCATGATGAGAGGAAAATCGCTTGCACAAAGAGCTACTACGTGGTGAGCATTTATTGCAACTGCATGAAGCATGTTCCTGGAGCTGAAATGGTTCACTGCAATGTATGCAAAAATTGGTTCCATCACGGACCACAACAGAAATGTCTTACACTTTCAGCAACTGAGGTCGCAGCACCGGCCACAGATGATCCCTTCATATTCCAATATTGCAAAAGAGACAGTTCCAAGAGCGTTTCTACCAGTGCTATTCTAATTTCATAAATTTCACCTGAAAGAGAGTCACAAAAGAGAAAAACGAAATTGGGAAATTTGTGTCGAAGGCTGCGAAAGCTGCTAAATTGCCAGGCAACATCACAAACCACTCGGTAAGAAAAATCTGCATTTCACGTTTAATGGATTCCGATATTCTCGAGAATTTCGTCGCCCAACTTAGCAGTCATACAAATCAGCTTCGACAGCCCATCAGCGGAAAATGTCGTTAGTTTTAAGTCGTTCTACAACCTCGTCTTCTGCCACAAGCTCGAGAAGTTTGCAGCCTTTGGAGATAAATCAAGCATCAATTCAAACTAACGAAGCCTCCCTTGTCAAACAACAAAGCCAATCCTATAAATTCAATCGCTCTGCGGTCGGAGGCATGTTTTCGGGAGCAACAATTCAAAAGATCGAAGGCTGCCATTTCAACTTTTGGCTCAACAGCGGCAAAAGTCCGATCAGAGAAAAGACGTGTTATCTTGAGCGATGACAGTGAATCGGACTAACTACTAACTACTTTATAGTAAGCTTTAATATGAATATTTATACATCTAAACGGCTTTTGTACGCTTACGACCTTGTTTTGAAATAATAATAAAATTTTGTCTTTGTTGGAATGAAACCAGGATCCTTTTGTGTTTCTGGGGGTGAATGAAGCAGATCGACGCCGTGTTATGAAAGCTGACTACAAGACAATGGACAAAAACAAAAAGCGAAGGAAGGTGCTGAGAGGGAAAAGAAAACAGCAAGTGGACAAGAATGAATAAAGAGAAGGAAAAACTTATGAACCAGGAGCATTTTTAATCATGTTAAAAAATATATATAAAAGCTTATAAAAGCAAAATGCTCATCAATGACAGTTGTTTCCAAACTATAAGCTCAAATTTCACAAAATGACATTTCACCGACTTTAGGGAAGACTAGCTCATTCAACATTTGTGCTAACTACATAAAATTTTCAGATTTTATCATTGTAAATAGATCTGAAACCTAAATATATAATTAAATATTTATAATTTAATTAATTTTGCCGACCCAAATCCTGGTCTCGTTATAAACAAATTAGGATTTTTTCACTGTAATAAACAAATTTATTAATTTTTGAGGTTTAAATTGGACATATTAGGTCGAATTTTAACCTATTTTTTTACCTTTTTCTATCCAATATTGCTACAGAGCCAAAAGAGGGCATTTTTTTGGTTATCGAAGGGTGTGGTTCGGTTACCATGGCAACAACACAAGTAGAATATTTGTACATGAGGTCAGGGAGTGATGCTCTACCATCCCCAACATAAATAAATTTTAGAAAACAAAAACAAAGGATTTTAAAAAATTTTGTCCAAGACCACCTTATTGAGGCAAATGGTAGGTGTTTGTGGCTTGACACGTAGAAATTGAATTAACTCGAACCTTTATTTTGTGCAAGTGTTATTTGATCCGTTTTTGATCAGTTTTAATTATATATTTAAATATTGATAAGTTGCATCGATCTATAGTAATATTTCAATCATTCTTAATAGCTAAACACGATTGTCAGCGCCGCAGTTAGGAGTTACGAAGGAAAACGCGCGCCAATTTTTGACTAAAACCACGAAGTTGTTGTATATGGTTTACGTCAATTAATTGATGAACCAACTATAGTTACAGAGGTATCCAGTACTTTGATAGATCTTTGCATTACAAATTTATTGACGAATGTAGTTAACTTGGGCGTTCTGCACCTCTCTATCAGTGGCCACTCATTAGTTTGTGTGGTGCGAAAGGCTCATTATATATTCGAACCGATCGAAAAGTCATTAGAAGTAAAAAATGAAACATTTTAATAGTAGAAACTTCCTAAGATATTTAATTTGCCAACCATGGGAAGATGTCAGTCGTAGTGCTGGAGACCCAAACAAAATGTGGGGAATCTGGAAGTCTTTGTTTATGGATGGTTTTTACAAGCATGCGCCCAAAACACTAAGAGAGTTGGTAAAAAGAAATCCCCTTGGGTCACTGATGAATTAATGCGCCTAACATATAAACGAAATTATCTAAAAAACCCAGTTACCCAATCTGGAGATCCAAGCATATTGCTTCATTATAGGCAAATAACGAACTGAAAAAAGCTAAGCGACTTTATTTCACAAATAATCTTGATCTGCATAAGCATGGATAAGAAAAAGACATAGAAATTGATAAAATTAACTTAACGAAACCACAGACATACACTGCATATTACGGAAATTAAAGCAGGCGATCAAGTAGTAAATTCGCCAGAGAAAATGGCCGAAAATAAAATAAACATTATTATTTCTCGAATGTCGATAATAATCTTGCAGCTGAAATACCCATAACTGCATCTTCTATAAGAGCGGTGCAAAAAACGACTTGAGAAATTATCGGCCCATGTCGATCATTCCAACAGTCTCAAAAGATTACGAGAAAATAATCATCGATCAAGTTTACTAATAACTGAATACGAACAATCTGTTGACTCACTGCCAATCAGGATTTAGATCATTTCATAGCACATTAACAGAATTATTGGAAGTAAAAAATGACTGGTCGGTCAACACAGATAATGGCTTATTAAATGGGGTAGCCTTCATCGATCTAAACAAAAGCCTTTGACACCATAGATCATGAAATTAGCCATCATAATAATGTCCTTACTTGCGTCGAAACTGCTATTAAGAAAAACCAGTTCCTAATCTTCTGCATTGATGATTATCACAACATCCACACCCATCACAGACCTGAAGCAAGGGCACAAACACAAGCAATTCACATGGCTACTTTGCTACTTAAGGTTTTTCCTGTAATTGAAGCAGTTCCACAGCAAGACAATAATATCCTTTTAAACTCCCCAAAAAAGATTCAAGAAGTTAAAAATGATGTTTCCAGCAATATGTCCAATCTTTCCAAAACATATGCCGAAAATATGCCAGATTGGGTTTTGGCAAAGTATTTCTACTCGGAAGCTGAGAGACAGAGTGTTAGTCCATGACTGTCAGCAAACTGAAAACCAAAAATGAGATGTTGAAACGAAATGATGAAATGAAACTTGTTGATAGTATTAAGTTGCCTCTAAAATCATTCGACAGTAGTTTGGGGCCGTTGCTATTTCTTATACAAGGCTAAGTTACGCCTCCAATTCAACAGACGAAATACAAAATGTTGTTAACTCCGAAAACCGAAACCTATGATTGGGTTATGGCCAATAAGTTTGAATATAGCGAAAACGGAGTTTATGATAGTAGGATCACGGCGAGGGTTGAATATATATAGCATTCAGAATGATATAGCTATTGCGATACACGATCATGAAATAAAATGGGTTGAGGTTGTCAAATCTTTAGGTGTGCATATTGACAGTCAACTATTGTGGGCAGAGCACTAAAAAACTAAAAAAGTTTCTTCTGCTATTGGTGCGCTGATTTCAGCGCGGTTGAGGACACATATGATGGTGTGAAAGTTGAAAAGATGGATTGTGTGGGACATGTACAAAAACGTATGGGCAAGCACCTGATGAACTTAAAATCTACCACAAAAGGGAAACTTAAGGATGGAAAGACTATTGGAGGACGTGGTCGACTCAAGGAAGAGAAAATAAAGCAAATACAAAGATATTATGGATTAGCAATTAGGCAAAATACCTTGTCTGCAGCTAACCCAACAGAAAGAGATATATCAGTTGCTGCGTATGCAATGAAGAAAAACATAATTGCAATTTTATACCACTGTGTGGAATCTGAAGAGAAGAAAAAACAACATCGTTTTTGTCCAGTCGGGTCTGATTCTTGGTGTAAATGGCAGCAGGATCAGGCTTTGGGAACAGCTATGTACAAAGGTGATGACTGCTTGCCTCGTGTCTTTCTTGAGTTACTTAGGCCTATCTTTATGAACCTGAGTGATTCAAAGCTATTGGAAAGATGTGTTCGAGGCACAACACAAAATAATAATGAAAGCATAAATTCAATTGTGTGGGCAAGATGTCCAAAACACAGGCACCATGGGGCGAAGGTGGTCCGATGTGCTGTGGCATCAGCGGTTTGCCACTTCCACAGTGGTGCCAGAAGCAGGGAGAATGTAATGGAGAAATTGGGAATAACAGCTGAAAAATTCACTAAGAAGTCTTCACTCTCAAAGGACAGAAAACGGATCAGACAAGCTGACAAGCAGATCACTGAAAAACACAAAAGGCGACGCCAAGCAGAACAACTGAGAAAAACCCGCCACGAAGAAGCTCTACGAGAGTTGGAAGGGACAACTTATGAAGCAGGTGGTTTCTAACTATGGCCAGTATAACTAGAATGCCAAAAACTGAACAAAATCACCCAATAGGTTGCATGAAATAACTTCCAATGTTGTTTGTAATCTTTGAAACTAATTTTCTCAAATTGTGTAATTCCGGCAGTTGAGAAAAGATATTTCCAGTTGTATTTAACATATTGAGCTGAAATTTTCAGCATTTATTCAGTTATTCTTGAGGGCTTTGTGCCTTAAATAAGCATAGAGAATTTTCATAGCTCATTTGTAGCCTAATTTATTGCCAAAAGTATACCTGCGAAAAACTACTGAAAGTTTGCAGTGCCGCCAAGTCCAAAATATTTATGATATAAAAAAGTTCTATGCTCATTTAAGAGAGTAAAACCTACACTTCTAAAAAATATATTTAGATTAAAAATGCTGCTCATTTAAAACCAGATATCTTTTCTCATTCATGGCCTATTTTGGTACAGCATGGGGTGCGGTTACTTGGCTGGTGTCAGGTTACAAATGGTATTTAGGCAAAATGAACCATTTTTTTGGAATTTATAGGTTGTAAGCTTTCAGAAAATATATATTTTGTCATATCTATGCCAAATAATTTCAATATTAAAGCAGTTTAAACCAAGCCTATGTTTTCATGTTTACCCTCCCCTTAGCAATCCAGGGCCCAAAAAGTACCAAATTTCTGTGGTGGGGGAAATTTAGATTTGAGACCCGCTTGTAAAAATGTGAATGATATCTTGCCCGTTTGACGTTCGAAGAAGATTACTCAAAACATTTACTCCGTTTTTTAATATAATTTCATGACAAGTATTGCTGTGTATTTAGTAGCAATGTTATTGAAGACCTCGTTGCTCACTTGTTATCAAAAGGCATCTCAAGAGTTCCAAACCTATTAATTCAGATGCCACAGCCCTACCAAACACTCTCACATTTCCTGAGAGTTCCTCTGTGCGAGTGCAGATGGCAATAAAAATGGTTGTGTTGCTCATGAGCGAACACAGCTGATTGCTGATGTAGGAACCTTTTATTATGGTTTGTCCAGCCACCCAAAGCAAGGTGACTACAAGAGAATTGGAATTTTAGTGTGCGAGAAGTTTCCTGAGTTGAGAGATTCCAATCAAGCAAGCTATTGGGTAAGTGTCACAATTAAGGGGGAACATTCTGTATATACACTTAACGTATACTTCTTAATGACCCATTGGCAATGAGTCAATTCATGATTAATTGACTCAATGTGAAATGACTGATTACAAAATTCTCTCAATTCTAATCCCAAATATCATATTTTTTCTACATATACACTGCAAAAAATGAAAGTCTAGGCCAGATTATTTATCTGATTTTAAGATTTTATTTCTCAAATCAAGATTCCACTCCTTATTTTAAGAAAATTATCTTGTAATAAGATCGTATATCTTGATGAGATCTGTAAAAATACCGATTTTTCTTAAATTAAGGTAAAAATTCTTGACTCAAGATACTTAATCTTGTTTTAAGAATATAAATCTCGCTTGAAGAAAAAAAAAAGCATTTATAGTTTTTGAAAGAAAGAATCCAATTCTTAAATCAAGAATTTATTTCTTATTTTCAGAAAGCTATCTTGTTTCAAGAACATTAGTCTTTATGTAAGGTGTTATTTCTTATTTCAAGAAAGCTATCTTGTTTTAAGATAATAAATCTTGGTACAGCGAGCTCAAAATTATTCAATTTCTTAAAACGAGTCATATTTTCTTTTAAAGAGATAATATATCTCTTTTTAAGAACATTAATCATGGTATAAATCCATATTTAAAGAAAGCTATCTTGTTTTAAGATATGTATTCTTATTTAACAGAGTTAAATTTATCTTGTTTTAAGAAATTTGTTTTAAGAAAGTTTAACCAAGAAATTTGTCTTGTTTTAAGAAATTAAATCTTGGTCAATCGGAGCTTAACGACTAACTGTTTCTTAGACAAAGATAATTATTATTCATCTCGGTTTGATAACAAATCTAAAAAATGGCCTCTCCCGTGATGAATCAAGATGTTAAAGCTTGGTTCATCAGAGCTGCAAACGATTTATTTTAGGATGAGTTATTGTTTTTTAGTCAAAGATGATTTATCTTGTCTTAAGAAAATATTATAGTCGATTCCTGAAGGAAAACAGTGTCAGTCTATGTCTCTTATGCCAAGAAAGCTATCTCAGCTTGTTTCGCAGCAAATACGTCTTCGTCTAACAACTGAGAGTCGACATGTATGCATTTCTTAAAACTAGTCACTGTTTCTTGGTCAATGAAAATTCAACTCGTTGCCATTAATACTTTGTGCCTGTTATAATTATTTGCATGGCTTTCTCAGCGTGTTAAATTTCTTCAAGTTATAAAAACTCTAAACTGTATTCATTTATACAAACATATGCACGTATTGAGCAAGGTTGCAAGCCATGCGTGATGTGTGGCACTGACAAAGGTGCAGTACTGCTCAAACCCCACTATATATGGAACAATTTCGCATTGGTCATTAATTTATGCAATAATAATAATTTTAATATGTCAGTACTGTAAAACAAAAATAGTATGACAAGAACAAATGCATCAAAGTTAAAGGTGAAGTGTATAGAATCCAACATGAAACTGATACTATAATTCTATTGTACAAACCCAACTAATCTTAGATTACGCTTTGTGATCGAATGATCAATTTTATGCGACCTATACTAGCTGTATATAATAAACGATTTAACTACAGTATAGTTCTGTATCAGTTCAAAGTTAAAGTATATAATTGCATTTAGCGATGCAGGGGGTTCTCCCCAACAACATGAAGTCTTATTAGATCCCTCAGGTCATACTTAGTAGGAATGAAAGTGGAATCAAACTGTTTCAGTGTAGAATATACGTTAAAATCCAACATACTTGCGTATAAGCAGAACTTTGTTGGAACACCATCTCCAGGATCTTCAACCTCATAAGACAGAAGGCCATCGTTAAATTCAACTGTTTTCAAAGGTGTGTATTCAAATATAGTATCTTCATCTGCAAGCCAAATTCTCTGAATTCTTCCAAATTCGGGCAACATGCTTGTAAAGTAGCATCAACTGCAATGATACAGCCCTTATTGGGAACATATTTTGTTCCGTGCAATTGAATCCACTTACATGTAAAAACGTTGGTCAAACTTTCAGGATTGGCGTAAAGCAAGCAGTCAGTAATTCGTTGAAAAAAGTGGGCTTTCAACATATCTGTCACCATACTGGATGGACCAATAACCTTTTCGGACTTAAATAACGGGTGTTGGCAGGGTGTTTGGGTTTCAAAGTCTGCACATTCATCAACCTGGCATCGCTCTGCCAAAGAGAGGCAAATGTTCTTGAAGTTCTGTAGTGGAGCCAGGTCTTTGAAATAACGGTGCCTGGCTTCAAAACGTAAACAACAGTGCCTTACAAGTGGACCAAGATACACAATTTGCTGCGGTATGTGGAGCATATAATGCATTTTGGGGGTAATATTCACACCTGGGAACACTTCCTTAAAGAGGATGAGGTTTGCTTCGATTAAAGTTTCCAATTCTTTAATAGTTTCAACACTGATGACTGGTGAAAAGCAGATCTGAACAATCAATGAAATCTGCAATATAAGCTGGTATTGCGGACAGTCATTAGCAACGAAGTTCTTCAAACAAATGGGCAAATACTTCAAGAAGATTCTAGCATGTTCAGCCGTTTGTTTCAGTTTATATTTCTCTTGGCCATTAAACACTGTTTCTCTTAAAGGCGGAGGACGGTTAGCTTCATCTTGGTACCCAAGCTTAAGGTGGCTCCCTACAGTTTTAAGAATATTGAAAACTGATGATTTAGATTGAAATTTTTGGCAGGATATTTTTTGCTAAACGAAATGAAATTTTTTAGATATATTAACTAACATTCTAACAGTCAGAAATTGCCCATAAGCATGACGTCATTACTGTTGTTATGGTAACAATGGCGATTCAATATGGCCGACATTTTACCTATTCACGCATTTTACTCGAAAACAAGTGCGGTTACCCCAATTTTTTATTTTATAAAAAGTTTTCTTACTAAAAAATGGAAAATTTGAACGAGTTAAAAAAAATTCTATAGAGCCAAAATTATTAAAAATTGAAAAACATGATTTTTCGTTATAGAAATTTTTTGGCTCTATAGAATTTTTTTTAACTCGTTCAAATTTTCCATTTTTTTGTAAGAAAACTTTTTATAAAATTAAAAATTGGGGTAACCGAACTTGTTTTCGAGTAAAATGCGTTAATAGGTAAAATGTCGGCCATATTGAATCGCCATTGTTACCATAACAACGGTAATGACGTCATGCTTATGGATAATTTCTGACTGTTAGAATGTTGGTTAATATATCTGGGAAATTTCTTTTCGTTAGCAAGAAATCTCGTGCTAAAATTCTAAATCAAAACCATAAGTTTTCAAAATTTTTAAAAATTGTATGGAGCCACCTTAAGTTGGCAAAACGTACTGTTCAATTGTTGCAATGTTATAGATCCATTATCAATAAAATATTGCAATGCATAGCGGACTTCGTATTGAACAGACCCTTCCAAAAGGACATGCATTATGTCTTGGGGAAGCTGTTTCGTTATGTCAAATTGAGGTAAGCGGCTCAATACACTTCTTTCGTTAATTCCATATGTGGTCACCAGATTTTTCCTGCTTTCTTCTGTTGGAGCTGTTTCAATATCTTCGCAGTGTTGACGATACTGGACTAAGTTTCTTTCAGTAAAACAGCTAGCCCTGAAATTCTCTTGCATGCTTAGAAATGTACATAAACAATTTCGACATTTCTGGTGAGAAAAACCAACCTTTACTTTGAATCCTCCCCACTGGTGCTGCCCTTCGGTGTCACCAAGGCAACTGACTACGCCACCAAACAACTCCATAAAATTTCCACCTACCACAAATGTATAGCCATTTGCCAGTGTATGTAGGTCATTAATTATTGGGGTTAAAATCTTATTCTGACCGTACATTGAAACATCTTTAGCCTTCACAATAGCCAGTAGCCGAATGGCACAAAGCTTTGACCTATATTTGGGGCCAATGTTTCCAAGTGTATAATAATAAAGATCGATTTTGTGCTTGCCTACATGTGTGCCCAACGGATTGCAGACTTCAATCTCATCATGGTAAAGAATAATTATTAATCCATTTGGGTGCTCTATGAAGATTCTATTGTGCTTTATACATTCACCGTCACAAATGTCAAATAAAAAACCTTCTTTGCATACTTGGCGTGGTGCGGTTATAACATCTGCTATCTTTGAATTTGACAAGAGTTGCTGTAGACTATCAAGAATGGGAATATACACCATTGTGTCATCTTGTTCACAAATAAGACGCTTTGAGCCCTTGTTTTTATATGTGATTCTAGTGGACAGGACATATTGGATTGGTTTGATAAAGTTGACGCTGCTTTCCAAAAATGAAGACTGCAAGTAAGTTGTTTTAAGTTTGCTAAATGGGTCCTCGAAAGAATTGAAAATTTCTTCAACGGATTCCTCAGTCAATTTGTCAGCACCGTTTTCTACACAATTCAATACCTTTTGTTTTAGGTGTTCTTTTACTTGCTCAATTAAGTTGCTAGTACTTTCCACAATCCCATTCAACATTACCTATTTTTAAAGAGAAAATATGATAATAAATAACTATATGTAACACTGTAGAACATGATTTTATATGACAACTTGTGCAAAAAGGGATAAATATTTAGGACTTTTTAATAATGCTGAGATACAAATTAGTCAACCTGGAGAGTTATGTTCAAGTACGTTGAATTTAGCGACTAAACTAAATTTTCAAGGATAGCCCGAACTGTAATGATGAATCTTTTGACATTTGGTAACTCTCTTTTGTAACATTATGAAATATTATTTTCAGGTCCATGTTCAGGTTATTAAATTTTACTAAAAGTTTGTCATTTCTCATGGGTATTGTAGCTTGTCCACAAACTAGTATGTTAACAATAATAACAGCATAATTGAGTTATGCCATATACTGTATAACTCCATCATGTCGTTTAAATTAAAAGGCAACATTGCAGGAATTGCTAAATTAGGTGTAATTAGTTTGAGGAAATTGGGAATTATTTATAGGTACTGTTTGAACTTACACTGTAGCTTGCTGTAATTATAGTGCTGCTGTAAAACTGTAAGGTGCAACAATTGTTTATCCTATTTTTTTCTGTATTTCTGTATTGCCTATTCCAATATTATTTCTTTCTTCCTGTGTCTATCTTTTTTAAGGCATACTCAAGCTGGCAAATATAAGTAAAAAGGGGTAAAAATATATTACTATTTAACTATAAATATATAACAGAAATATTACATTGATATTAAATGGACTTGCAGTGTTATACCAACAATTAACGTTTTGATTCAAAAGAAGCCTTTCATACCTTTGGTATCTTAGACCGTGCTTGAAGTTTAAGCAAGAACTGAGCAGAACATTGCTTGAGGTCTACAGCTTTATCAGTTTGATTGACATCAACCTAGTAAATGTGCAGTTATTGAGTAAGAATATACAAAAAGTTAAGGTAAGGAAATAGAGCATACATGTATGCTGCAGAATTTATCCTACAGTACCCTGTAGATTTTAGAATTGCAAACTCATACTCAGGCATATTAATGAAATGGGGATCCAGCTTAATTTCCTATACATATGGTCCCTATTTGCTGAGCTAAAAACAAGGTTTCAAAAAAAGTCGAACAAATTCATTTTAGTATGCAAAAATGACATCAATTACCACAGGGATAAGAATTGGGGAAAGGACTAAATGAGTAAATGTGGTAAAATGGTAAAATGTGCCCTTCTGAAAACATGCCAAAATATGTAAAATATGTTTATAAATTAGCCTGCATTCATGAAATGGAAAACCCCTATTAAAATGCATGAACACCTGTGAACTTACTGTACCTCAACAGTTGGGTTGTCATCCTCGCTATCAGTATCAGTCGACGTTTCCGAAGAGTTGTTGCTACTCATTTCAAGTGTATGGTTGTCTCCCTGACTGTCGTTTGGCAGCAAATTGGATGTCTCCGCAGCAGACATTTCCTCCTCGTGTTTCCGATGAATGTGTCTTCGGAAAGAATTCATTTTATATACTGCTCTGGGCATCCATTGATTCCACATTTAATCTTAAAATTTGGATGGGATGCATGTTGCAAAGTAATATGCCTTAACAAGGCCTTCAGCGTCAGTGCTGAGAAAACAAAACAAATACTACATAACCACACGTTCGACATATTTAGTTAATTTTCCAGCCACAGTTCAACGCAAGAAATGAAATGCCATGATTTGTATTTGGCGCGAAGCCGCGAGCAGTGGCTATAACAGCCATCACTCAAATACTCGGGAAATGTCGGACATGCTTCGTGACCAGTTCGCCCTGTTCGTGACCCGCTTCGTGACGTGTACAAAATCACGCCACTAACAGTGTCGCCATCCCCTTTTTAAACTGAGCGGTTGGTGTGAGAATATCACTGGAAAATATACATTATTCAACGTTTAATCCTTTGAATCCGACCCTTTAAAGGAAATTTAAGAAGGTAAATATTTGACCTTTTGTTAATATTAAAAGTAGTCTTTTATAGTCAAGTGTATTCAACACCGAATTACGAATGTTTATTGAGATTTGAGAATGAACGCTATAAAAGTCGCACGCTGGAGCCGGATCGGAACATTCAAGTATTGTCAAAAAAACAAAAGAACGGTAACTCCGAAAAGCATTTTGTATAATACTGACGACGACTAAAGTGCAGTCGAAACGTGGATTCATTAAAGCTACAAAATGTATTTTCGGAGTTACTGCTCTTTTGAATTTTATAAACATGCTCAGTGGTTCGTGTACTTATATATTTTCATGTTCCATGTATTTTGCGGTGTTCAACATTTAAATGAGCTGCCAAATTCCAATATCACAGTTAGTTTACTGTTCCAGAATGTAATGATAGTAATGTACATTTGAAGTTCCAAAAACTGCGATATTTGGCATCCTTTTATTCTAGCTTTTGTATTTTTTTAGGGTTGGGGATAAAAACAACTCCCGTAGGAATAGCGCGAATCGATTACAGGTAAAATGGTAGCGACTTCGTATTATTTTCTAGTCCTATTTAGCCAATTTAAACTACCTGGAGCAGAAAATTTTATTAGGAATTTTTGTTTCGAGTTCGTCAGATACTACTTTTCAAATACTGGAATATGGCAAAAATACTGATTTCTAAACTTTTTTTGTACAGGGCCAAGCATGTCAATGGAAGACATAAGGAAACTGGACATCGAGGCTTATGATATACTTCAAGGTACTGCAGAATAGAAGTTGTTAATTGTCTCCCTATTTAATAACTCCCTATTTTGCTCTTGTCTGGCCGACACTCATTCATAACCCCCAAACCTGTGGCTGCCATCCTGGATCGACTGCTCAGTTTAAAAAGTATTTGCATGAGAGTTAAAAAGTATATTTTTTCTTGAGCTAGGATCCTATTCCAGCTCAGCAGAAATTGGCTCAGCACAAAATAGAAACATCTTCAAGTAATCCGTTGTAATTTAATCCGGGGAAAAAATCAATAAAATACTCTACACCAGCTCATATTAATTTGAAAATGTTATATAGTTTAGACGTACTTGGGAAAATTTCTGTAGTATTATGGGAGTATTAAACCATACTGTAGGTATGTTCACTTCTGTGATACAAGCAGCTGCAACTCATGCAATAAAATCCTTGTACTTTTGGTGTGATTTTGCATTTAGTTATACTTATCATGCAGTATGTACTGGGAAATCAATTACCATTTTTATCACTTCATTGAATTAATTAAGGCTAATTTCTAGGGGGTTAATGGGTCTTTTGAGTGGAAATCACACTCATATCAAATTCATAATCATACTTTTATTAATTTGCTAGATGCCAGTGTTAATGAAGATATGTTAATGGATTTCAGTCGGGATGATCTAAAAGACTTGTTTGCCGGTGCAGATAAATTTTTGTTGAGAAAAAAGATTTGGAATATTATTGAGAAAGCTGTAAGCTACATTCAAAGTAAAATTATATATTTTTGTTTCATAAGCATGCACTGCATCAAAGTAAAGTTAATTAATCTATTTTTGTTCCTCGAAGAAAAATTATCAGTTTTTCAATGTAATTCTTGTTATCAGCTTGCAAATTAACCGCTTGAAGTTATTCATAGAATAGCTGTCTAACGTACAAAAATTGCTATCTGAATATAATTTTTAGAGAGGATGTAAAGAAAAAATGTTAGAGTCTCCTAACTCTGCAAAAGTAAAGATTAATCAAACCCCAGTGGTAAATCCTCAAACTCCTCCTGTACAAAAACATTTGGGAATTTCGCAGTCACAACTATTGCGTTCACCTTCTTCCTGGTTGGAGAGTCCCCCTAGCCCTGCAAGTGTTGACCTAACTTCAAGTCAGGTGATTACCCCAGCACCTTCTCCGGCCTTTGTTGTATATACAGATAACGAAATTGTCTGTTCAGCCAAGACTGGTGATATTTCGCAAGATCTGTTTAATAGATTGATACGAAATACTGTGTCAAATATGCGATCAGCCTGTCATAGTTTACCTGTACCAAGGGAGCCAACATCCCTGGAAATGGGAGAAATGGCCAAGGTTCTATGTCAAAAGTATCCCTGTTTAGAAAGAGCTTCAGAGTTGACAGGAAGTGAAAGCGGTCATGTAAGTTAGACAGATTAAAAATTTAAAAGTGCAAAATAAAATTGGAAGAGGGGGGAGTTCCATGCCACAAGCAAATGGTTCATAGTAATATAGTTAGCTTCTGGTAGAAACTTTCTGTCAATTTTTAGATAATTATTTTTATTTTACATAATTAAGTTATTCATGAAGGAGTTGTTTACCCACCTAAACCTATCTATTACTATGAGCGACTCCTGCCTAGCTACTATATAGTTTGCCGATTATACTGAGATAAATGTTGTTTTTAATTTTGTAGCTTTTTGTGTTGTCCAAAATTAAAAAACGTCTTGGAAATGTTGTCCCAGCTAAGAAAAGGCAAGGAAAAGTGCCTGCGAGATCAAATAAACGTATTAAATTAGACATGCCTGAACTTGGTAAGTTAATATATAACCTATTTGTTTGTCAGAGTAACCCATATGCATGTCATCGTCATTTGATAAAGTTGGAAAACTTACTAGTACATGCAATGAAACAGCTCTTGGGGCCTGAAATTACAGTAGCAGTATTCTGCTAAAAGATGAATTTGCAAACTATGGGTTGCCAGGGGGGCATTGATCCCCTAGCCTAGACCAGGAAGGGTGCAGGTTTGGGTATAAATTCAAATTTTGGGGGATTATGTACGAAAATCAGAGCTTAAATGATGTATTTTGGTGTATTTGAGAGTTTCACAGGCTCTGACAATCTGGTAGCACCTTATCCTCCAATTTATATATAAATTTCTAATATCCTAATATCCCTGACAACTGGTGCTTGTACCTCAACCCATGTCCAGCACTTGTCTGCACACCCCCCCCCCCCCCTACAAAATCGCTCTGGATCCATCCTGGTTCTACTTTTGCACTCACAGCATAATATAAGAGGATTGATGTGCCATGATTTGCCCTATGTTATTATGACTTTCCCTGTGTTGTACTGGCATCTAATGGGTTAAATTGCCTAACTGCCCTTGTGGCTGGTGAATGCTTTGCAATTAATGTATTGGACCCCATAGTAGAACCTGTTACACTAGTCATTACCGCATGTACAGTATATCCTGAAATTTTTAAATGCTTAAAAGCATTTAATGCAACATTTTTGTGATTTCCTTAAGTTTACACTATATGCGTCAGTCCACCACTGTGAAACTCCTTTCTTATGATAATTAAAAAAAATGAAAAAAAACACAAAGCATATAATTTCCGATTATTGTCCACAGTATAAAAGCATGAAAAGTCAAGTTATTCAATTCAGTATAACACTCATTATTTAGGTGATTCGAGTGATCCTTTGAAAAAAGGGTCAGAGAGTGAATCATCATCTACTGAGACAACAGACGGATCTAATGAAGACACCGGTCTTTGCGCAAGGCATTACAGTGCATTAGAGAGAGAACAAAGGAAGTGTAAACCTAACCCAAAGGTGATTAACAAATATTTGAATCTAGAGTTCTCGTCTAGAAGGCAATTGATTCAAGAGACGAAGAAAGATGAGAGGCCAAGCAAAATACTGGAGCTCTACCCATGTTTTAAAGATCCTAATGAGGTAAATGTAGTTGCAGAAATGTATCTTAGCCTGTTGTCCAGGTTTGAATACACATGACATTTGTGTTGCTGAAAATATTTGTTAACCATTTAATTAATTGTGCAAATCCGTATTAAATGTTTTGCATCCATTAATGTTTCGTCTAAAAGATATATAAAAAAAATATTGCCTGTTTTGAAATATACAGTACATGTTTTTGCTTTGCAGGTTGTTGAAGAAGTAAGACGATGTCTGAAATTGAAGGAGACTGGTAATCCTGAATCGTACATGACTAGCCGTGTCAGTCTTCTGGAGAAGAAAGTCGATCAGATGATATACTACGGGATCTCAAAAAGTGCTATACAACCACCTATGAGCCAGTCAGTTGGTGAGTTGTATTAGTGCATGTACTCTATTTATGTATGTTAATTCTATCCAACTCTACAAACGCTGCTTATTAATCCCTTGCCAGGAGGTCAGCAATTGAAAGGTAAAGTGTCTGGTGCGTTAGCCACGGTGAAATGCTGAAGGCAATACTGCCAAATAAGGTTGTTAGTAAGGGTGGATTTCCACTTGTAGCGAAATAGTTCGCTTGCGAAATAGTTTAATATTTTGCTTTGAATTGAGAACAGTCAAGTTGAACTAATTGATTTATGCTGTTAAAATTCAAAAGAAAACACGCAAATATTTCGCTGCAAGTGGAAATCCACCCTTACAGCGTTAACACGTGTTAATTCTACTGTCAATTTTTATTATATTTTTCTTTAGACCAAAAGATAGTGCATTTGCTAAAGGGAATCCATGACATTTTTAAAGGAAAGCCTAAATCTAAGAAGCTTATCGTGCATGATTCAATTTTTATCCCGGAGGTAAAAGTTTACTCTATATAATTATAGTTATATTTCAGTGCTGTTTGTTTCGCCGGTAAAAAGCTCGTAATTTCCCCTTTAATATTCCCTATAGTCTTGTCTTAAGTTTTAGAAATGTATGTGTGAAATTTATAATGCCTGGTTTCGATGTAGACTTTTAATCAGGGACGAAACTAGAGCGTTAATTCGGGGTGGGGTTCATTTTCATATAATATTCTGTTCTGCCCGACGGATTTCTTTGAAAACACGTATTCGCACAAACGAATTCCGTTGGACAGAACAGAATGTATATGAGAATTCACCCTCTCCGAAGTAGAGCTCTAATTTCGCCCCTGCATTTAATTCTTGCAAATTAACATTGTTTGATTTCCTTTTTATAGGATAACGAACTTCCAGACGTGTGGCAGCAAACACGCCATGGTAATTCTCCGGGCCTAATAATGACGAAAGAAAACGGCGCAATGATTCTCTTTGGAAAGGATGTTTTCTTGCGCTTCGGGGATACGGAATTAGCGAAAGCGGTCGTAGCCTTCCTAGCTTCCTTCTACCTCCTAGATTTGGACTACCCTTTTAGGTCATTGGTACCATTTTCTGTCTTGCAGAAAATTATCTTCCAGGACAATCAAGTGCATCCCAGTTGTCAAGGCGAAGTTGCTAAAGTTCTAAAAGACTTTGAAATGTATCATGACCGAGCATAACGTTTTGTGGAGACGGCAAGTTCATATATACGCCAGTTTAGAACATTTTTACTACATATTATCTGAACTGTAGTAATTTTTTATTTTGTTTGCAACCCTAAGTTTGCGCTTTGAAATCACGTTTATGTAGAAATAAAAACGCACCTTATGAGCACATGCATGTCCAGCATGTTGTTTAAAATTGGATTTAGCCAAGAAACACGTGCAGTAAATTGCGTTTTTGCTCTATAAGAACATGATGTTAAAGCATTTGTTTTTGGTGTGGAACATAGTTTTTTTATGACCAAAACTTTATATGTTATTGTTTAAGAAGGGAAACCGCTCATTTATATTATTTAAGAAAAATTTCCCTTGTTCTTTCCTTTACAGCGTTTTTTAAAAATATTTTCTTGTGTATGCCACAGCGTAAAACAATAAGAAAAAATAATTTTATCTTGATTAACGATATTTTTCTGTAAATTAATAAGAAAAAAAGAAATATTTTCGTGTGTATGAAACAATAAAGTATTATTTTCTTAGCAAGATTATTTATCTTGTTTGACCAGATTTTTCCCTTAAATCAAGAAAGCGTTTCTTAATAAGAATTATTTTCTTGCGTACGGGACAAAAAGTAGAATTTTCTTAGCAAGATTATTTATCTTGTTTGACCAGATTTTTTCCCTTAAAACAAGAAAGCGTTTCTTGGTAAGAATTATTTTCTTGCGTACGGGACAAAAAGTAGAATTTTCTTAGCAAGATTATTTATCTTGTTTGACCAGATTTTTTCCCTTAAAACAAGAAAGCGTTTCTTAGTAAGAATTATTTTCTTGCGTACGGGACAAAAAGTAAAATTTTCTTAACAAGATTATTTATCTTGTAACACAAGATAATTTGTCTTATTTTAAGAAAATATTTCTTCTTGCGAAAATCTAGACGAGAATAATTTTCTTACCCACGGGACAAGAAAATATTTCTTGATTCAAGAAATATTTTCTCAAAACAAGTTTTTTTTTCTTGTTTCAAGCATTTTATTTTTTGCAGTGTATAGGTATTGATCCAGAAACAACTGTCCCAATTCTTCCGAAACCTTGGCGGCGGACAGTAAACAAAGCAATGCATGGAAAACCCCATGGCCATGCAAATGAAAGTGCGTCTAAGAAAAAAAAATTGACTGCTGAGGATGATGAGCAAGCTCAAAAAAGAAATATGGAACTTTTGAAAAATGTAAAACCTGGTGCAATGGCTCCTAAAACATTCACAAAACTCTTCATCGACACGTTTAATGAGCGGAGGAAATTTATTGAAAATCTAGCTACATCTGCTAGAGAAGTCTTGGAAGAATGCCCATATCTTAGTCATCCAAATGTTGTAAGTATCTTTTTTCGCATAATGTTTTGTGCATATTGAAACAATGGGCAACCTTATTGAAACAATTGGTAACATGTTTCAAACAACTACAAATTATTTATTTTAATTAAATAAGAAAAAAAGTAAGCAGAATAATTAGGCAGAAGGATTGGAGACTGCATTGAAAGCTGTGGTACGAATTAAGGATAAAGATTGTGAAATGAGAAGCCAACAGGTTGTGGAGGCTGTTGTTGCTGGTAATGAAGTTGCTAAATGTGCGGTTTCATGTGATGGGACATGGCAAAGGCGCTGATTTTCCTCCCTGAATGGTTTTGTGACAGTGATATCGATTGACACAGGAAAAGTTTTGGACACTGAAGCCTTGAGTCGAACATGTAAGCCGTGCCAACTTCATGCCCACCTTGACAAGGAAAGCATGGAATATCAGACATGGAAAGCAAACCATAGCCAGTGTCTCGCAAATTTCAAGGGGTCAACCCAAGTTATGGAGCCAGAAGGTGCCGTGCGGATATTTAGAAGGTCAGAGAAATTGTATAAGCTCAGGTACACTGAACTGTATGGAGATGGGGACAGCAAGACATACAACCAAATAAAGGATGCCTATAAGGAACAAAACATTGAAGTGGTAAAGCAAGAATGCATCGGCAACGTGCAAAAAAGAGTCGGTACCGCACTACGGACTTTAAAAAAAGAAACCCCAGGTCTTGGAGGCAAGGGGAAATTAACAGATGTCATGATTGATAAGTTACAAAACCATTATGGCATAGCAATAAGATCCAATGTTGGTAATGTTAAAGAAACGAAGAAAGCTGTGTTAGCAAGCTTCTTCCACTGTGCCATAAGTGAATCTCGCCCTCTACACACCAATATTGTCCTGAGGGTCCTGATAGTTGGTGTGGCTTTAAGAAAGATAAAACTTCTTATAAACGTAGTCCTGGACTTCCTCAACCAGTCATTGCCCAAGTTAAACCAATCTATCAAAGGCTTAGTAATGATGTTTTACTTGAGAAATGCTTACATGGTAAAACTCAAAACCAAAATGAAAGTTTTAACGGTCCTGTGTGGCAAAGAGTACCAAAGGAGGTGTTTGTTACCAAGGATACCATTGAATTTGGTTTGTATGATGCCATTGCTCATTTCAATAACGGTGCCCAGACCGTAATAGAATTGTACACAGCCCTAGGATTATCACCTCGAAAAAACACAGAGATGGGATGTGAAACAATGGACCGAGAACGCTTGTACAAGGCTGCGTACGAAGAGAAGGAGTCTAACAAAAAGAGGAGAAAGGTCTTAAGAGCGCAAAAGAAAAGACAAGAAAAAGCAGGAGGACAAGAAAAAGCGGTGAGAGGGAGTAATGTATGGTGCAGGACAATTTTAAAGGATATTTGACTTCACAATAACTTGCTAAAGCACTGTGAAACTAGTATTTAACTTTTACCTTACAATTTCTTTTTTTCACGAATTACATTATTTCAAAAACTTCAACAGTTCTCATTTCAAGTGTATTTAATGTAATTCAGTGAAATTTGGACCACAATTCACATATGTACTATTTTATTATATGAGCCTAAACCAAATATTCACAAAGTTTCATAGCTGAATGTTATTTCTTTGTTGAGATATCGTTGTTATTGTAGGAAGCCCTAAAAAGGTATTTTGGGTGTGGCATAGTTGCCATGGCAACTGAACTGTACTTAAATCACTGAAAAACATTTTATTTTTTATTTAGAATAGTATGGATAGGTAAAGTAACATGTCTAAAGCAATCTGAAAAAAATTTCTTTGGGTACCATTGCACCTTAACTCGCTCCTTTACTTCGTGCAAGTGTAATTTGATAGTCCGTTTTCATTCTATGTTTAAATATTGATAAGCTGCATTGATCTAGTAGTAATCTAATAATTCTTACTGGCTAAACACATTTGTCAACGCCGCAGTTAGGAGTTATAAAGGCAAACGCGGGCCAATTTCTGTCTAAAACCGCGAAGTTGTTGAGCGCGACTAGTCCATTCCATTTGCAAAATGTACTATCGAGTATATTTGCACTGCTTAGACTATAGCAAGAATTGGTTATGCGTACAATGACTTACTTTTTGGATATCCGAAATCTGGTAGAAAGCACGAAGGAAGCGCGATATTCCGATTGTTCTCCAGCGAAGTATAAAAGGTTAATATCGCTGATCTCAGAGACCGCGACGGCAAACAGCCATCACATAAGTTGTTTAATGGTCGAGTTCAAAAGGCAAAAGAGGTTTATGTCATAACTTCGTTTGGAATACACCTTCTAGCTGGCGTTAAGGCAACAACATCCGAGTCCAGAATGGATGCAATCAACAGCTTATTGCAATATTGATAACATAGTAAACACCGTCTGCCTAGAAAAATTCGACGACACTAAAGACTGTTTAGACCAGGCAGAAAGCGAGCTAGAGCCAAGTCGGAAGCGTGTTCGGATGGAAAGACATATCCGTCTTCTGAAAGAAAAAGACGAGGAACAGGAGACTGCTATTCTCTCTGTGCGCGCTCGAGAGTGTCTAAATAAAATAGACAAATCCATACCGTTTCAATCTCCCGCCAAAATTACATCGCCGCGCGCCTCCACAAGCGCTCTCATTAAATCTAAAGAAATAACGCCACAAGAAAAAAAGCGTCGCACTAAAACAAAAGGTGACCAATTCATGAAATCCCTGAATGTTGTTGTGCATGCCTATCAGGAGAACATCAACGAAGTTATCGGCAATTTGGCATCAGAAGGCGATCGGGCATATTCTGATGTTGTGGTTGGGGCAACGGATGTGATCTTCTCAAGATTCGAGGCCAAAGAAGCATTTAACACGATTCTTTCGAAACAAAGCCAGTCAATTCTCCTGAAATCTATTCGAATACCAGATTGGGCCTATCTTCTTCTGAAAGTCAGACAAAAATTTCAGATGTAGGATGGCAGACCCCACTTACCCTTGCCCAACTTGGACGCACTGGAGTATGTTGATATTTGATATATCCTCTCTCATATTTCATACAAATACAAATACACAGTCTTGTAAGACTATGTGGTCAAGTACATATCCAGTAGTACAATGCACTGTAATTGCCAATAATTTTTGCATAATATGGTGCATTGTATAACGTAAATGTTATACAAACATTGCAGTACCTTTTGAGCTTCGTGCAGTATACTGTGTTTTAAAACTCACATAGGTTTAAAACCAAAGTAGCGATAATCACGATTAGACACGTTGTTCCATACTTATAAAGCATTAAACTGACAAAACTAGAACACTACCATGTGAAGAACGTTTATCTATTGGTTTAAGAAAACCACAAACACAAATGCAAGTACGCCCGAACATTCTCTAGGCGCGTAAAATCACCATTAGAATATTTGCACCTCCCAGAGCCAAAAGGGGACTCCTTTTCTGTCTCTGAAACAAGCAAAACATGTGAAAACGACATTGAAGAAGAGAGCAGTGCAAGTGAAGAGTAATCAGAACCGTGACTACACACCAACCGAGGAGACAACTAGCGAAAACAGCACAAACAAAACTGTGAAGTCTTTGTTAAATGAAATGAAGAATGCTGTGCTTGACGAGCCAAGTAAACAAGCAGGTAATTATGTTTATGTTGAAATTTTGCTACTTTATAGGTACTACCCTTACAGTTTAATTTTACAGAAATTTAGATTTTGCAACTTATATCAGTTATATGCAATTATAGTGTATAGGTATTAATTGTAACATATTGCAGGTTTTTTTCAATAGACATAGAAAAAATTGCAGTGCTGCTGCTTCAGCAATATCTATAGATATAAAGGACAAGAGTTGCAACAACCCACTTTTGATGATATGCTCTGTAAGTATAATTGCTGTTACAATTTAAATTTGGCTATCCCACTCTCCGATTATAGCATCCCTAATAATATAGTAGAAAAGACTCTTAGCTCTGAAGAATAGATTGCAATGCTGCCTATTTTATTGCGATACTCTTGTCTTACGTACATACACCATGTGATTTTATGTACTGTCAAGGGGAGAGTCTATGGGTTAAGTAACTCAACTAAGAAATTGTTGTTAAATATTTAAATAAATACTTAGTTAAATATTTCTCTTTTTTCAAGGATGATGACTCTATTGATTGTGAAATCAGTAAAGCAACATACCGATTGCTGATTGGATCTGGTGATATACAAGGCCTGGATACCCTGGTAATCGCTGTTGAAGGGCAAGTTTTTACCGATGTGTCAAAAATATAAACATCCTAAAGGCAGTTTCCTTACTATAGTGGGAAGCTTCTATGTCCTAAATATGGAATACAAACCAGGAGCATCAAACATTTATGCTTTTATTGAGGCTGCGCTAATGGAAAATGGCCAACAGGCCAGAAAGAGAGTTTCTGTCCAAAAATTTGTCAAGGAACTTGGTATTGATTGTAGAAATATGTAAATATATTTATTGAAATTGTATTGTATGTATTCCTGCATGACCAGTAATTGTATATATGTAAATGTGACCATGTTTAATATATTAATATTTTTAATTTCCCTGTGTATGTGTCATTAATTAATGTTATGTCAGTATCTGATTAGTGATGTGGGAATTGTAGTAGCTAAAAATATCTTTGGATATAACACTAAAAGTGTGCTTGTTTAACACCATATCCAGTGCTATTTGAACACCCAAAGGTGTTATTCTGACACCGAAATAGGCGTTAAATTGACACCGAAGATGGGTGCTAATTTAGCACCTATACCATGGTGTTAAAATAGCACCTCCACGGGTGTTATTTTTGCCATATTCATTCAACACCTTTTTTGGTGCTAAATTGACACCTTCAAATTAACAGTGCACTTGCGAGGAACCTGGTTTACCCCACAATACGGGTTGTGTTCCAAAATGGGAAAACGCCACAAGAGAAGATGAAGTTTGTCGTTTTCGAGGACGCAGTTTTGGAAACCTTCGGGGTATGCAAACTATGTCCTTCGAAATGCACGGAAACCGAGAAGGCCAAAAAGGGTCCTCCTGTAAAATAAGAAGCTGTTGTGCACGCAAAAGTAACCAATATTTCGAATGGATGACCGGTCCCATGGTAAATGGTATGCCCGTATTTCATTTACTTTTCGCATCCGGAGTTCAGTTCTTGCTACCAGGATGGAGTCATCTAAAGTGCACGGCTATTTTTGACTCACATGAGCTGGGTCTAACTATGTTGCAAAATTTAATATTCCTGGACAGAAATAGCCCTGGTGATATGATATATATTTTTAGATCTGCAATGTCAGAATATGCCAAATTTAAGAACATTTAAGGACATGGTGTTGTTTGACTATATATAAATGCATGCTTTAGATATATTGGAATATTTTTAAATAATAATGTTAAGATAAATACAACTTCGCAAACTTATTTAGTATTTATATTCATTGTCTTTTTAATTAAATCAGATTCATTTATGAGAAAGTTTTGCATGAAACCAACTTTACTTAAATTAAGCAAAAATATTCTTACTTGTTAGTAAAATTATTCTTAAAAAAATTCTTGTCTAGACAAAAGTTCTTACTATGCTGACTGGAATATTTCTACTTTTTTTAGTAATTATTTACAAAAAACAAGAACTTTTTCAAGAATTAAAATTCTTGTCTCAAGCAATTTTTTTCTTAATTAAAGTTCAAGGTAAGAATAATATCCTTATTAAGATTCTTGGCTAGAATAATATTCTTACTATACTGACAAGAATAATTTTACTTGTTTCAAGCAGTTCTTTGCTTGAAACAAGTATTTTTTTACTTAAAATAAGAATCACGATTTTGCTGTGATCTAAATCAGCCAATCCAGCTCCCAGTTGAGGCTGCAACCTCTACCACACCATCAAATGGGTCGACCCAGCTTCCTGTCGAGACGGGTAGCTCAACCGTTTCCCAGTTGCGCAGTTCACCACCAGCCCCAGAGGAAAGTGTGCCTGAGAATGTGAGCTTTTCAGAAATAATGAAGTTGCCTGCTCTCATTGAGAAGGAAAAATCACAAAATTCAGAAGAGTCTGAGATAGTCACCAGCTCTCCTTATAAACAATCTCTGATTGACAGCATAAATGAACGAACAAACAGAAAAAAGCCAAAGTCCAAGAGACCTGCAAGTGGAAGAAAAATGAAAAAAAACACAAAGAAAGTCAAGGTTGAAAAGAAGTCCACAAAACGATGTTGAAGATTCACAGTGTCCGATGTGCGACGGATTTTGGTCGGAATCCAAGGGTGTTGAACTTTGGGTGCAGTGCGCTGAATGTAAACAATGGTTACATGAAGTGTGCTGTACCACAGTCACACCTACAACAGCAATTTGTGACATATGTGCATGACTTTAAGCAATAATTTAATTGTCTAAATTACAGGTATTATTAAATAGAATTTTGAAGTTTGCATAATGTTTCCTGCATTTTTTGGTACTGTCTCATTTATCCCCATCTTTGCGGGGCAAAACGAGACACTGACATCCGGATGTTTTTCTCTAATAAATCCAATAATATTAATTTCAAAAGATTGGTTTTACTCTGAAATGTTGTCTGTACTATATCAAACACAACAAAACTGAAAAAAGCATTTAGATATTTTTCATTGCCTTTTTATGACAATTATACTCCTTATGTGTCTCGTTTTGCCCCGCATTACGCCAAATAAACCGAATGAAACTTACGCCAAATATTCCCAATAACATTTGTTACCTCTCATAGGTTTAACTATCTGTTAATTTTTAGCTCTCGCGTAGACCTTTTAGATCTCGCGTAGCATTTTAAGTTTGAATTTCGAAAACATATTTTTTATAAAGCATTGTTCTGCATATACATATATGATTTACTTGAGTGTGCATAAGATTGCTAATTTACTATGAGTTTGTTTCGTAAGTTTTACCAAACTGACTAAAGGTCTGCATGCGCTATTTTAAATTATATTGCTATAGAAATGCCTTCCATTTGGGATGCCCAGAAATCACAAGATTGTTGGCGGCAGCAGTATTGGCTGCAAATAAGTGCAGATATAACAACTGAGCGCGACGGCAATCAGAACATTATCACAAAAAACGCAATTTATAGAAAATAACAGTCATGTTCATTAAAGTGAGAATGCAACGCCACTTATACCTACAAACAAGAGTGAAAATTTGACGTTTTGGATCACACATGCTGCATATGCATATTGCAAAGATTGTAAGACAATTCTGCCCCTGCGATTACTGCCACGATATAATTAGCGAAAGACTGATTACATGGAAAGCGAAAATGTGCCAGTATGTTCATCCGAAGATGCGACAGCAGATTCATCCGCATATATATGTGAATGGAATTAGTAATATTGCACGGTCTGAAGAAAAAACACTAACATTTCTACTACAAGAGACAAATTTGTGGCGTATAACATTTTGAAAGGTAGATTAACAGAAAATATAAACGCTCTCCTAAAAAAGCTTGGTGACGCGGGATCTGAACACCAGCAACAACATGTAGAGGCAATTATCACTTTGGCTGATTATATATTAGCCAATTGTTGAAACGCAAAGTCACTCTATAGCATCCCACCCGTGTCAAACATTCTCAACTAGTATTACTACAGGTTTCTCAATTGAGAAATGTGGTATTAGCAACCTCAGATGATCACGTAAGCCATCGCATCTTCTATAATGGCAATGTTATCTGCCACGCAATATGGCCGCCAATTAGAGTTGTTAGAATTGTTAGTATTAGTATATATATATTGTGAAATAGTAATGTTGGAATATAAATCTTATATTACGAGTAATTAGTCATATGGGTTATTGAAAACCAGGTTTTAAAAATATATAAATTAAGATAGATTTATTTTCATATTTTACTTTGCCAAGAGTAATAGAAATAGAATCACTGCCGAGAAAAGGAATGTCTTAGAAAGACTTTATAAAGGAGAGATGGTTGGCACAGGATGTCAATACAAAACCAAAATACACAGTGCAATTGATGAAATTGGTCTCACAGGCGAACTGGCTTCTATTTCTCTCTCTCGAAGAGTTTTAATAGTGGACGGCGACGCCGGTTCTGGCGAGGATGAAAATCCAAACCCACAAGGCGACGACATAACTACAATTATGCGTTTTAGCCTTTCATCGCTTTCTTCAAAATATTTCAGACAAGCTTAGTTACGAAGTTAGAAAACAGCCGGTTTTCACTAAGATCAGCTTACACCCTTCTAAGTTTTCAAACGTTTTCCGTTATTATGATTTTTGTCGCTGATTAGTATAAACGTTTTTTGATTGGTTGAGTTTTGAACCTTTTAACAATGAAAAATTCCTCAGTTATACCTACGGTTTTGTGTTCTCGAACGCTGATTCGTTGAACCGCGAAGACGCTATCACCTTGTATCCCTCTGCCAAAGACACCAGCAGTTTTGTTCAGCAAGGTTTATCCAGCAGTCAACAAACAGATTTTAAAAAATGCCTTCTTTCAAATGGTCAATTCGAGTAAATGAGGACAAAGCGTACGTGTTTGTCAACGGTATTCGGTATTCCAAAAATAATGTAGAGTATTCGCATGTTCTGCGCGCTGAAGTGGGAAAATTTAAGAATCGCGTGGCTGTAAAGGTATGATTTTGAATTTTTTGAGTTTCTTACTATGATTAATATAAAGATAATATTATGTATTAAAGGGTAATATATTTGGTATTATATACTGTAGTATTGGTCTCTACCTGCTGAAATGATACGCTGCGTGCACCAGCGACCTTTCGAGTCCTAGTTTTATATGTTTGTTGTAAGGAATTGATAACCATATTGGCACCATATGCAGTTGAATAAAAATACAGAAAAGCGATTTTTAAAATACTCTTTCCCCACTCAATATAGTCCAGCGCCTAATCGCGCTTTATGGCGTGTCATTGCCTTGAAGCGCAATATCTGATATAGTTGAACTACAAGTAAAATCTCCTAGCGAGGTTCACTTAGCCCGGCTTCGCATAGCGTTTACAAGTCATACACTAAAACGCACGCCGTGACATAATCGCTGAAATTTAATTTTCATTATGAAGTATACACTCATCAATTAATATGACTAAAGCCAATGTTTAGTAATAATGGACTGTTATAGTTTATAAAACTCCATATTGAGCAGTCTGACTGAAATATATAGTTTTATAGTTTTACAATGTTTACCAGATTTTTATCTTCAGGTTACAAAGTATAAAATGATAGAATTCTGACAGTCTATGATAATGCTCGTGCGAGCTTTCCTAAAACAAGGAATGGCGCCTCGGCCCTCAGAAACCACCTATTTTACGACGGGGCAATAATATTTCGAGTTTGAGACTCTAAGTGAATGCCTTTAATTGAATCAGGGCGTATATAAGATAGGGCCATAGATTAAAAAATGAATGAAAGGGCGGTGAAACGGCCATTTGGGCTCTGCGAACCCTGCGAAGTAATTATTCATTCCTACATTTAAGCCCAACAATAACACAAATAGCCTATATATAGTCAATAGTCAATCATCTAGTCAGATAGGACATAGTCAATCATCTAGTCAGATAGTCAGATGGCTAGTCAGAGTATAAACTTTCTGATGTTAATTAGGCTTCTCGTCAAGTTGACAAAAATTTCGAGAAACTTTCTTTTTAATGCAAAATTGAAACCTTTTCAATATGGGAGCTAAAAGGATAAGGTTGATCAGTTGTGTCCCACTATGAAACTTCACACTATCATTGGATCACTAGCTTTCTTCCTTCAGTTTATTCACCTATTCGCGCAGTATATTTTAAAGTAGTTTCCCGTAAAAAACATAATTAAATATTATGCAGTATAACATTCCAACTAAATTGATCTATTTTTATGACTGTTTTAGTTGCTGTAGCTGCTGCAGCCATGAAGGAAGGAAGGAATGTTTTATGTTTAACACCCAATGAAGAGGAAGCAAGGAACGTATTGCGCAAAATTTGTGTCAATTGCAAATGACAATGCATGTGTAATTTGTTGTTTTATAAATGTTTTTATAAAACTAATTATATAATTCTATATATATATGATTCTTTGCATTTGACTTTAGTATTTTGGTTGTGATGTGAAGGTCTGCAGGTAAACTAAATTTTGGCAGACTCAAGTCGCTTTAGGTTCTGGAATTCAGCTACCCAATTTTTCACTGGTCGGTTTCGCTGCATGCATTGTCGGTTGATAAATAAGATTTTGACAGAATCAAGCCGTTTTAGGTGTCTGTTGTTGAAATCCATAAAACGTTGATCACGGACTAAAATTTGGCTCTAAAATCTCATCTCTGCTTGCATCTATGCACATATGATTTAAACAAACAATCAAACCAATATTTTTCTGAAATTGGGCTACACTCTGAAAAAGTGCTTTTTATTTCAGTACACGATCGGTGAGAGAACAAACTGAAATTCAGCCTTTAATCTCAGGACATTTAATTGTTTATAGCAGATTTGTGACAAACTCAGAGATACCTTCTTTATCTCAGGTCGGTTAATATATCCGATTTTGGCAGACTCAAACCGTTTAGGTGTCTGAAATTCAGATACCTTAATTTATCTCAGGTTGGTTAATATATAAGATTTTCGCAGATACTAAAGCCGTTTTAGGTGTCTGAAATTCAGATACCTTATTTATCTCATGTCGGTTAATATATACGATTTTAGCAGACTGAAACCGTTTTAGGTGTCTGAAATTCAGATACTTTAATTTATCTTAGGTCGGTTAATATATAAGATTTTCGCAGACTAAAGCCGTTTTAGGTGTCTAAAATTCAGCTTTCCATTTGTTTAAGGTGTCTGAAATTCAGATACCTTATTTATCTCAGGTCGCAGTTGATAGAATGATGTCTCGTTTAGTTCAACACGTTGTTTTTGGCAGAGTCCCTAAAAACTGTCTGCAAAAAACGCCAATTTGATTTCATAAATTTAAATCTTTGAATTTTGTTTTTTTTTCATTAATTTTGCGGAAAAAAAATTAGTTTGGAATTATTGAAAATAGTTTGGAACGCGTTAGTTATAAAAGTATTAATGAACTCTATTATCTTAAATGATGATATCACCTAAATCATCATACTTTCAATGAGTATTGTCAAACAAAAACGTACCAATAATTAATTTCATGGCTAAACCAGAAATTAAAACACAAAATTGATTTTTTAGCGTACATCCTTTTATCTCCCTTTCTTCCTGTTTCATTAATACTTGGAAAAGGGGAGCCTGAAACACATTTTGTTCAAATGGAAATTAATACGTTAAATTAGGACATTTATAGCAATGGGACATGATGCAGTGTCTTAATTAATGTACATATTTTTCTAATGATAGGCTACTCTACTCAAGCATCATCTAGTATATGAGATGTTTATAGCTGTCCTGACTAATATATGTCAACATAGGGTTAGAGTACAAGGGGACGAAACCCCGTTGGAAATTTTACTGAGGGCACCCAACCCCCAATAAATTTTGGTGAACTTATAATTATTTTTTAGATAATGTACTTGTACGGTTTATATTTTGTGTTACTTGATAGGGTTTGTCAAAAAAATATAACTTCAAAAATTTAATTATTGCATAATTACTGAAGTGAATTAAGATATCTGTGTCCCCACGCCCAATTTGCCCCTGCCCAAAGTTACAGTAAGTAGCCTATGTCAAATTGTCCATTCTGCAGTTCTTTTTTTTACTATTTCTGATTGTTTTCATTGTTTAATGGTTAATAAAGTTTTCTATTTTCATACATTGCATATAAAAAAACCAATGATCAATATTTCATTAATATCATATTTTATAGAAATGGATTGGCAACCAGAAACGAGTAAAAAAGCAAGCAGTTAGTGAGAAACAAATTACAGCTCAAACACTAAAAAGAACTAAAGCAGCTAGAGGACCAAGTCCATATAATTTGTTCTGCAGTGACGTCTACAAAAGTGGTAAATAAGTTAAATGAATATTCAAATTATGCGTTTGAATAGCACTTATGCAGGTTTCCCTTATACATTATTGTTCCTTTAAACTTACAGGGAAATGCCTGGTGGTAAAGACAATTTGTATTACTTACATTAGTAAGCCATATTACTTACATTAGTAAGCCAGTTCTCTCTGTCATGCATGCATGCATGCGGCAAAAAAGTGTTGGTAAATGTGCGAAATAACGTAAAATAAGCAAGCAAATAATTGGACATACTTCGAAACCAAGTAAAAGTATTGCACTTTTTTATTTATAACGAAGGTGTCTTAAGAATGAATATAAACATGAACCATTTATATTTTTATAGTTGGTCGACTACAAAAACCGAAAAAAAAGGAAAGAGGGTGTCTTGTGATTCGGTGTACACCATAAAGGTAAATCGATATTCTAATGATTTTCATTATATTGTAACTATGTTTTCCTTGCTAAGGCATCATGCACTTTTAATTAATTGTTTCTAAATTTTTTTGTACCAGGGGTAAGACCCTGATGTTTTGTGCAAAAAACAGTCAACGATGGTGCCAATGCCGGTGGATTAAAGACTGGTATATTTGGTTTATATGAGAAACATCATAGTAATTAAATTGGAGAAAGTTCAAGAAGCAATGCTTGCTCTTATGGGATTGTTTTATCTTTTGGACTATTTAAGGTCACGCGAGATTGGTCTTCTTACTAAGTTGCAAAATTTGATATTTCAGGACAGAAACACCCCAAGTGATATGATAAATGTTTGCAGGTTTGTAACGTCAGAATATACTAAATTTAAGAACAATTAAGGACGTGTCGGTGTTTGATATATACATCCACGCTTTGCAAACTTTACCTTCACTATATTTATATTAATTGTTTTTTAATTACATCAGATTTATTTATTCATGAGAAAGTTTTTCCATGAAACTTTACTTAAATTGGGCAAAAATATTCTTACTTGTTAGAAAGGTAATTTTTAAAAAAATTCTTGTCCAGACAAAAACTATATACTGACGATACTACACTAACAACAATAGTTCTTCTTTTAGCAATTATTCACTTAAAAAATTCTTGTTTCAAGCAGATCAAAATTCTTGTTCCTTAATCAGATTTCTATGCAAGAATATTATTAAGAGCATTTTCTAAATTTTAACAGTTTTCAATCTCATCATTATTTGGTTATTTAGATTAAATGTTTGGAGCCAGCTAGCGAACCATAAAATTTTACTGTACAGACCCCAATATCTCACTAGTGGATCCAGCACAAGTGCACTAGTTTGCATTACAATTGGTTATTTTAGCTGTCATGCAAATTAGTGCACTAGTATTGCATCCACCCCTGCCTCGCCATGCTTTTTGTACCTATCGCGAGAATTTTGGCAGTAAAATCAGTCCAATTAATGTAGTAAAGTTTTAGGTTGCCGACAAAAATAAAGATGAAAGTGAAAACAAACGACCCTCCGCACTTAAGTGAAAACAACAACATGTATGAAATAGTTACAAAATGTTTGAGCTTCCCCTCACAATGATTTAGCTACAGACCTGCAGTACGTCCACTTGTGCGCTCACCTATTTTTACCACCCCTGTGACTGAATTACTCTCGATCAACAAAAGATTCCAATGGCTGGAAGGGTTCAAATTTATTTTGATTATACGATTTTGATTATTTGAAATTGTTAACTAGAAAAAAGTTACAAAACAAGTGTAAAATGTATAGTAAGAATTTATTGTAAACGCTGTTCTAAGAAGAGGTATTGTGAATTAGGCACCTCCTCCAATTTATGGGGAAGATGAAACATCCTGCAAAGCTTATTTTGCATGGATGATAGAAGAAAAGAAGAAAAAGCAACCCAACAAAGAGCTTGTGAGCAGAAAGATGGAATTGACATATTCCTCAAGAAGGCAAATGATTAATAACTCCAAAAAAGTTTTAAGTGGTTTAAGCATCCACCAACGAATTTTGTGCGCCCATATGGTCCGACTGTCAGTCCACCCACAGAAGAAACAATCTGGAAAAGATTGCAAACATCCAATTGTGGGTTGCTGCAGAGGCCAAAAGTGGGCTTGTCAGTATTATCAGCAGACATTGAAGAAAACTTAAAATCTTTGAACAATACTCAACATAAACTAGTACACCAAATAGAATAAAACATATAATTGCACGCATTGAACCTCTTCTAAAATCCTTGAGGCCTTTCGAGGAAAACTCTGGAGAAATTATTCAAGCAGGGCAAATATAGTCGATGTGATGAGGCAATTTTGCAAGATGACATAGACGTCCTTGAAATTTTCAATGAGGCATTTCTTGTTGGGTCAACATTGTACACCATGGCGATACAATTGCAGCCAGGGCAATATTGCAAGACCGGGAACAATATGCGCGAGTTCTTACAATGAATCTGGAAGGGGCAGAAACTTTTTAAAAAGAAGCCTTCGGTGAAAGGCTTGAAACGATTTTTAATCGAAAATATTGTACATTCTAAAAATCCAAAGAGTCCTTTAAAAACCTCATCATCGCCGCTGCTTTCGCAATTGGATGCATCTGATTATGTCATGTTTCAAACACCAAACCCTTTATCTCCCATACTTTCTTCAAGACAAGAGGACTCAGCTTACTCAGCCGCAACGAAAAAAAAACACTTCGACATTGTCCGATTTTACTGTAACCACAACGAAAAAGGAAAAATGAGATGTTGAAAGAAGCAAAACACCACCAGCAAATAAAAAATGAATGAAAAAGAATAGATAGGAAGGACACATATACAAAAACATTCATATATGGATGTTGTATTTAATATGTTATTCCATTGCAACAAAATTTAAAATGTATTTTGAGTTTAAATATATAGTATTTAGTTTCCAAATTGGCAAAAAATTAAAAAAATTATTAAAAAAAAATTGGATCTGTTAAATGTTCTGCTTAAATGGGAGTGCCCATGTGAGGATTGTTCTATTGGGATGGCAAGGGAGAATACCCAAAACAAAGAGAAAAGAAATACATAAAAAACTATAAGTTAAAAAAATGAAAAAAAAGAAACTCCAAAAAATCTTGATGTGGTAAATATTGTGTTAAATAATAATTCTTAAATAACAATTGTTCTGTAAAAATGTCACTAGAAAAACGGACAAGTAGGAAATGATGAAGTAAAATCCAATAAGACGAAAAAATATTTAAAATAAATTTGAAAAACGTTGTAATTGTTGTAACCCATCTAAGGAGTAGCCCATTGAAGTAGCTATTAATTGACAACTGAACTGATCAATTTTGTATGCAGGAATTTACACCTTTTTTGGTGTTCGTACAAACGCGTAAAAACGCAGACCATCCAAATTAGTAATGACAGACTGTATTTCAACTGTATATAATGATAGCGATTGGTTAAATTTGATATTATATCATAAAAATATGAAATAATTCCGAACCCATTAGTTTTATGCTTATCACAGAGAATAGTGTCGCACATATTTTTTTTTATGATATAAATGCAACAAGTGTTAAATATCTCAGTTAAAGAAACATACATGAAAGTTAGTTGTATTAGTTTGGTACCATCATAAGCGATTATCATTTGATACTATACTATGCCTAATTTAGGGAAAAACAGGCTAGACAAAGTAATTTTGCAAGTTAAAAATTGCATACGCTCATATTCCAATCAGTCTTACAAGTGTAGATTCTTTCACACTAGGTGAAGCTCTCTGTTCGCTATAGAAATGAATATAATCTGTATCCGACTCAAATTGAAATTTCGTTCAATCGAATGAATTAGGCAATATAGAAAAATTTGTGAGCAGAAAAAGTTGTATAAAGTAAGGCAAAGAAAGCAAAAAGTAGAGCCCAGAGCCTCATGTTGGAAATGAATCAACCACAAAATGTGGAGACGCCACACCAACCATATAATTGCTTATAGCAAAGCAAAACGGTTAGGAATTATGAGAACATCCCAATTTATCAGTAGATAGGGACAGAAGTTCTCTAGTGTGACTTGAGGCCAAACACCAAAAGACAGAGGAAGACTGGGATTGCCTGAATTTGGTACTACAAGTTAAACAATATATGTATACGTGTGATAAATACATCGACACTCTTCTGCTTTGCTTCCTCATCATTGACAATTCTAAAATGCAGCTTGCTCAAAGCGAATTCGTTCCATAGATTTTGATTGCCATTGCCTATAAGACGTCGATTTAGTAGGATCGTCACAATTCTTGTTTAAATATCAACCCGTGTCCATAAGTAAGAAAACGTTTTTGGATGAATACTTTTTGGCAGAATACTTTCTGTATGTGTTACAAACGCCAATGGGAATTTTGATTTCGACTGTATACTATAATTTAAGGAGCTGGTATATTTGTTCATGGTGGTTGTAAGCACAAGGTAGTGTTTGGTTGTAAAGGTATTTCCTGCATGGGTTAAAAAATATTCCAGTTTGCATACCCTACTGCCAAGGAGTCAATATTTTCAATTACATCCCTGAAAACCAAGACCATATACGTGAGTGAAGGTCACTTGCTATTGAATAGTATCATTCATTATTACCAGACTTGAACTCCTTTTCATCTAATGTTGGGAACTGCCAATTTTTAATAGTTACCATTGTTATGGATGTGGAAGGATATGTGAAGGAGCAACAATATGTTCATCATCATTTCTCTTGTTGAGATTAGGAGTAACTTGAACTGTAATATTCTTGATTAATTAATATTGTTTATATCACCAACATTTGTCTAGAGCAGGGTGTCTTCACGTCCAAGGACCAGTAGAATTACTCGGGTGGTTATATTAGAGGTTTCCGATAGAATTTTGGATAGATGCTTCCTTTTTTAACTTCCAATGCTTCTAAATAATGTTTCCTTAATTAAACGAACACGATGGTCGCAAAATATTTTTCGTTAAATTATTCAACTCTTTGCAATCCCATCTTTCATGTGCATGGTCACTCTATGCCTTCTGCTTATTTGCTAACACAATTGTGTAATTGTAAACTGCAATAATGGCCGACGATATTCCATTTCTATGTTTTTCTCTGTAACAGGATAAGTTTTTATATACCAACGCATTGAACATGTTCTGCAATAAACTTTCTTCTCTTGTTAGACTTGTTACAGGACAACAGAGGAAAAGACTCGACACAAGCAAGAATTTCAGGTAAGAATAGTATAACAAGTATCTTGTTTCATTTTCAATACGTGAACGAAAGGGATGGACGAACAAATACAATTTACACGAGGATAACAAAAACGACGTACTCAACAAATAACGTGGAAGAAAGTTATGCACAAAGAAGTGTTAAATTCAGGCAAAGACAAAACCTGTAGGACTGTTTTTTTTCTCAATACGCATCCGTGATTGCCTCTAAGAAAAAGTATTGAATTACTACAAAATGTTCGTGTTTCTTCAAATAGCCCGTTTTAAAATAACACAACCTTCCAAGTTGATTGTATAACAATTCAGAAATCCTGTGTGGAAGTATCTACAATTGTAATCCATCCTAGTACTTTCATAAATTCATGCATGGTTCGCTATAGTTCTTTAGTGGCGTTTCAAAAATGAATATTTCTTATGAAAACATCTGATTCGTAGTGACAAATTATTAAAATCTATTAAACTTTAGTTGATTTTGCCAAGGATCACTAAAGCTTATAAGCTAATAGTTAATTTGTGATATCGTAATTTTGTTGCTCAAATGTGCAACAATTATATAGCCATCTTTATCAAATGACAATACGCCCCTCACTTCTGATGGTATCGCTCTTCTTCAAGTATATTAAAAAGTTAGTTTAAAACCATAAATTTTCTTATGAAACAAAGTTCTCATGTGTGTAATTACTGTGTATAGCATACGGTTCGGATTAATTCGCATTTTTATAACTAAAAAACCTGTTGTTATTTGCAACTCATGATATAACAAACGACATACTAACTTTCCTGACTTTTTCATCTATTTTAGACAGTTGTTATTAAGCAATTATTAATCAAACTATTATTTGATGTGAATATGTTTGGATTTTGTCCTTTGCAGACTTACTTGAAAAGATTATACGATTAGAAGAGAGATTATAAAGATTAAAAGATTACAGATCAAATGAAATATATACTATAATGGTAACAGGTAAGAGAAAGCGACTTGTTGTTGCATTGTCACTTTCCAACCTCAAAGTCATACTAATTTGGGGTTAGCTGTCTAAAATAACATCGATATTATACATTTGATATGTGTGGGATTGGAAGCAATCTAAATATGTTAACAGATTTTTTATCTAGCGGTCCAAAATCATATTTTACGCTTTTCTGCAATTTGATTGGCTACGAGAGCGGTCTGTATAAAGGTAATTTAAATCCTCAGCGATTGACAACGAGTGGGAGCAAATAGTTTTTTTACGATTTCCTGCCTTAAAATAAACTAATTAATATATATTTATATGAGATACAATGAAAAAAATAGATTATTTACTGATTTGATCAGTCGAAAGGATTCGGTCAATGGATATTTCACAAGTTGTTCAAATAACTTCGGCATATCCCTATTACTAATCATGTCGTACTGCTTTCCAATATACTATATAAAAGAAAATCAATGAAATTTTGCATATACTATTGGTCAATAATAAAATAAAATGCCTCCTATGTCCCCAATATGCAAGTTGAACCACACAGAGCAATCGAGCTAGAAGCACCAATGCCAATTGAACCCACCTATGCCACTGAAACCCACCTTTGCCAACCATGCCATACGAAAATAATGTAGGCCAATTGAACCCACCTATGCCACTGAAACCCACCTTTGCCAACCATGCCATACGAAAATAATGTAGAAATTAGTGTAAAAGTAGGCATTCAGATCAAGAAACACCTTCAGAGTAAAAAAACGTATACTTCTGAGGCCCCAGCCCTACACTCTCCCATTTTACTATGGATTGTCAAACCACCAAAAGCAAGGTGACAGACTACAAGAGAATTCCCATTTTAATATGTGCGAAAAAATTCAGTAGTTGAGAGATTCCAACCGAGCAAGTTATTGGGTATGAGTGTCACAAGAGGTCACTTTGGGTCACTTTATAAAATGGATCACTTTATAATTGACCTAATTTGAAATGTATTATATTTAAATAATGGGCAACCTGGTTTAAACACTTACAAAATGTCTTATGTGAATGATTATTTTTTATTAAGGTATGAAAGAAAGTTTGGGGCAGAAAGATTGAGAAGAGGCAGAAAAGAATTTGGAGCTGTGATAGGAATTAAATATACAATTGAAATGGTTGAAAGAAAGACAAAAAGGAACAACAACAAGTGTTCTAAAATTCAAAGATGTAAGTACCACTATTTGTTTATTGCAACTTGCACATTCTAGCTCAATGTCAATGCTGGAATTGTAATTAACTGTTTTAATTTGATTTTACAGCCTGAATCCACAATGATACCAGAAATCTTGAAGAGTTCAAGAAGAGTTTGAAGAAAAGAGTTTCGCTTAGTTTTCTTTATTTCAAAGTCAACCAAATTTTTGTGGTGAGCAAAAAATTAAATAGATGTTTATATTATATGCATGCTTAATATAATTTAATTGATATGTATTTTTTGTGTATGTTTATATGTTTTAAGACTTATTTATGGCAATTGAATGTATATACATTCAATCTTGTGTGTTGTGTAGCACATCTTTGTGTGTTACAGAACACACCTTGCAGTGTTATCATGGAACGCACCAAAGTTGTGTCCCAAAACACACCACAATTTGTTTCAAAACACACCTTAGTGTGTTAAATGTTAAACAGAAACAACTAAAAAAACAAAATAATTAAATTACTTGGCACCTGATTCATCACCCTAAATATCTTGGCATTCTCTCATTCATATCTCATTCATCTAAAAAAATCCACCACTTTATTACCGGGTTCCAATATCCCACCTGATACACCAAGTATGTGAATGAATTCTAGAATTCACAAGAGCATAATCAATTAATTGTCTCCCACAATAAACTGAGACAACCCCCTGAGCTTCAAACATACAGTAAATTATGCCTTAACAATAAACTTAATTGTTCCCACCAAAAGAATGCTTTTGGTAATTGCATGATATGAGAAGTTAATCTTCAACAAACCTTATTTTAAGCCTTGCTAGTGTAAATTAAAAATATGATTTAAAAATAACTTTCTAATATTGTAATTTCCAAATTTTGTTAAAAAATTAACTTATTAATTTCAATTGACTCTTTTTATTTACTCATTTTTAACAAACTCTCTATAAAGACATACTTTAAGAATTATAAGCTATTAATTTGTACTTAAAGGACCTTTGCCTGAATGCAAATAATGCAGATTAAAACAATAATTTCACTAAATATTTGTAATGAAGAATTGTTTAACAAAGATATATATTATAGATACACAACCCTGATTACCACACGGAAACTTTATAGTAGCTACAGTAGTGGAGAAGCCTAATAAGATGCCATGCATGATTACATCACAATTACAAAGTGGCCAATATAAATACTAACTGTTTATGGGATAACACTATTATTTTTGTTCCTGCATAATAATTTTGTACTAAACTTTTGCTTCAGAAAATAAGACCGTCATCAAACTGCAAACTGAAAGACATTCTTCATAAAGCAGATATTCTTGATAAAATTTTGGGGAATGGTTTGGGGACTTTGGGTGGATATATAAACTGATACATAGCGACCGCGACCGCTTGTTATAAAATATAGATGTAACACGTGCAAACATTACCTATAGACCTTTCTTGACAAATAATTTTATGTGTATGCTCTTAAATAATACTTACCCAACTCAGTATTTTCGTTCCTTTGACCCCAAGGCGAATATTTTGTTCATTCTACGACACAGACATAGTCACAGTTTATCGTCAGCCCCAACGCCAAGACAGGCAAGAGCAGCTCTATGTTTCGGTCATTTATTTGCAAGTGCGTAGAGAAATCCCCGATCTCCTCATATTCAACAAAACTTTCATAATTCGGGGAACTTGAAGTCAATAAATTTCGTTCAATAATAGCTCGTCAGGTTTGAGACGACCACATGGCCGGCGAAAATACCAAAGTCCTAAAATCCTTGCTCAACAATAGCCTGCATGGCAGGCGGTCCCTAAAATTGGGCAAGACGACGACGCGAAAGACCGCCTGTCGGGTTTGGCTGTGAAAAAATTAAGACAAGTCATATATATAAGCCGGTTTTCCACTAGCGATATTTTTCGCGCGAAGCGACTTTATTCCTTTGTATTTGAGCAATTTGTTACAGATGGTTGCATTTGAGAGCTCTGGAACAAAAGTAAAATGTCGATTCGCGCGAAAAATATCGCTAGTGGAAAACCGGCTTATACAGTCGTTCCAATAGAAGCGTTCCGAAAAATTTTAACCGGTTCATTTCGTGACTTGAAGGAACAGATCTGAACAATTTCTGAACAATTTCAAAGTTCTTTAAAAAGTTTCTAACTTCTTGATTCATTGACCAATCAATTTTTCCATTTCATTTTAATAAACAATTTTTTTTAATAAGCTGACTTTTAGACTGTGATCTCAGTAAAAATTAAGCGCGGTTATCAGTACTTAAGATGTGTGATCAGTGATTGATTCCCACTGGCCGACACTAAAAGTATAATAATTATTTCAGGTCAGCTATCAGATGAGAAGACTACATAATTATACAGGGTGTCCCCAAAACCTCAAAACTATTGAAATCACCTACTATGAAAATTTGAATTACCTGTTCACGTATTTTTGCCAGTTGGGATTTTCGCCAGTTGCCAGTTTGGGGTGTTCTTTGGCTAGTAAGATAATTAACATATCATTGACTGCTAATGACTCGCCAAAATGAAGGACAATCGTCTGTAATCCAATATGCGTAGGAACACCAAAGTTTCGTCATGAGTGGTCTAGTGGTATGATCTTTATACTGCGCCGCAGTTGTAAACATCAAGCATTATCGGTCAACTTGTCGTGGCAAACGGTCTTGGATTCTTATTGACCGACAGTAAATTTACAGTTTCCTGGTTTGTTAAAGTTTTGTTGAATTTGAAAAGGTCCGTGATTTGTCTACAACACTGGAAAGTTTTGTCCAGAATAAAAGAAAAGTAGGGGCTAAAGATTTTTTACCGAAATCGTAGTGTTGGCGGTGCGGTTGTCAATGGACTTTATGCCGTAGATCGAGTGACGATATCAGCCTCGATGCTGAAAGCGTAATGAGAGAAAGAAAACTACTATGGGTAAGTTCTATCCGTTTCGATGCGATAAAACATAGATTTAAAAGTTGATGGTTAATCATGGTATGGCCCTGCACGTGTCAAATATAGCGTATATTGTAGCTTTCGTCTGAACAGAATTTGAATAGCAACGATAATCCAAACGAAACTACTAAATAGACGGGTGCGTGGATAACAAAACGAACTCGATAGTAGTTGTACTAAGTGGACATTACTTTCCTACCTGGATGCGTATGTTCCAGCAAATTCATTTCAAGCCAATATGCTGTTAGGTAGCGTTGATAATTGACACGGTCGTAAGCGAAAAACCAGGGTAACATAGATCTGATTGCTGACAAATGGAGGTACCAGTCGTCTGCTCTTGTACCACGCGTAAATAACAGTAATAGCTGGACCATTTCAATGAAGGAAGACCAAAACGAAAACGTAAGGTTGCTTTCATTTTGTTCTTCCACATAGGCTGAATACTGAGCATGCAGGTTCGCTATCTGTGGACTGTGAAAATCTTCCATGAACTTATCATCGGGAAAAGCGTCCAACATAGAATTGACGAATTCACCAAACAGTCGGAGAACTTCTGGATTATTTCGCACGAACGATTCGAAGCGCAGTCGCTCTAACGCCTCCATCAACATCTTCCAAGTTCTGACTGCCCTGTTATACTTCTTCCCCGACATGACACCATCGATTGAACCTGTTGCTACCAGGCCAGAATTTATCAATATGTCCTGCAATAGAAAAGTATTGGTGAGATACCCAAAGAAATGTTATGAGCGATTATTGCTCCAAAGAAAAAGAGGAAACTGATGCAATTAAGGTTCCGGATTTTAAGCAAGAACCACTAATGCTCATTAGTAAGAATCGGTTAATCTTTATACTTAAGGACGCTTTAAAAGACTTTTTCAACTTTACGTTTTCATACTGTACCTCTAATCCAGAATCTTTGAACCGTTTTCCAATGCAACTACAATAGGACATGATCGTGTGGAACTCCCCCAGGCGCACAACACACCTCTTGCTATACTGTTCATTTTTCCATCGAACCTGCTGTAATTTTGCATAAACAGCCTCATCAGCAACAATAAGTACTTGTTGCAATTGCAGCTCATCAGCAATTTGAACACTTTGGCGTAGGATCTCATTTATTGTGCACATCTCTGTTATAGGTTTGTCGATGATTGGCAGGTAGCTTATTCTTGACATTGTTGGAACATCGTTGTGCAACAGAGTATTAAAACCTGTCCAGCCCGGTAAACAGATAAACAGTTCTTTAGCCTGGAACTTACATAGAGCATAGATAAAGTCTAGCCTTCGTGGAATTGCCTGAATATGGGAATGTTCCTTTATATCAGTGGAGACAAATTCTGATAAATGGGAAAGCTTAGCTGACTTCTTACTCCCCAAATGAAAGTAACCCAACTCTTCCTCTTTCAAATTCAGAGTTCTAATCCTTTTGCTGACCAGCTCCTTTGGTTTAGCGATGTTTGGGCAGATTCCCTGTCTTTGGATTGCTATGCCAGCAGCAATATGGGTTTGGCCTTTTCCACTTTTTGTTTCTTCACTGTAGTCCTGGTTGTCAAAAACGAGAACTGTCGGCTCACTCTTTACCATATCTCTCAGAAGAAGCGAATGTTCATCTGATTGTAAGGTTGCTAGTGCTGTTTCATGCCTTATTACAGTGTCATAGGAAGTACAATGACCGAATGCATTTAAAATGCTTATCATTTCTGCAGATCCTGTGACTTGTCTTGTCAGCATTCCAAGTGACAACGATTTTGGTGTTTGCTTGTTTCCTTTTGCTGAAATGTACACTAAGTCCTGTGCAATTGAATCCACTTTACGAGCATCTTTGTCCGCAATTGAGTCCCTTAATGACTCCAAAGATAGTACATTAGATAGACCTAGGCACCAGCAAAGGAAGTTAAGCAGTTGTGTAGGGACCGCTTGTAAAATTGCATCTTCATTGAAATCATCGGTAGTTGGGGGCCATTGACACTGAAGTGAAGGAACATCTTTTATAGTGTTTCTTAAGACCAAAGCAGCTCGAAACAAGTCTACTGATTCACTTTCTTGGGTTGGGTTAGTTGATACATCCTCCTCTACCTCGTCTATGTTGGAACTCTCGTCTTCTGGTGCATCAATAAACTGTTCAGCGAATGTACCAGCTGAAAGGTCTTCAGCAAAGACAATTTCACTTCTGTTTCGTCTTGTTGGAGCATGAAACACTAGCTGTGGATGACTTTTCTGCAACCGTCTCTTTAATTTGCTTGCCCTGTACTGTGAATCTTCCTGATTTTCTTCATACTTAATAATGTACTTTCGAAACATTTCCACCAATTTGTTCATAAATACAAGTTCCTTGTTTTTGCAAATCCGATCATCGACGATTTCTTTACAGAAGACTTTATATGCAGTATCATGAACTGAATCAACAGGATCGTCAATGCTTTCCTTTGACAAAAAACGAGTATAGTTCTTGTAACAAGTCTTGTGGTAGCACACTTCAATTGCTACGCAATCTTTATCTCTAATATGGATCAGAATATCTTCGTCTTTCTTTTGTTCTGCTGCCTCACGTAGTTGACCACAATTGATTGTTTCACACTGGGTTAAATATTGTACTGTTCGTTTTCTTGAATTCTGGTGTGAATTAATGGTAAATAATATTTGTTACAATGGTATAAATATAAAGCCAATATGTAGGACATTTGGCAAGGTGTCAATAAAAAAATCAGATCCCTATTACCTTGCTCAGTGCCGGTTGTATGATAAAAATGTGGACCTTCTGACCTCTTTCAGAGAGCATAACCTTTAGAAATTTCTTGTGTATGCATGTTTTATTATATACCTTGTGTTGTATACATTATAGTTACTAGCTTACCTTGTCATTGTAGTATAATTCTTTTCTTTTGCATATTATACATATCCGTGGGAGTATTCCAGTACTTTTCGCTTTAACATTTTCACTGGTTGATGCTGATGTCTCCGTTGAGCTTCGACGTGATTTTCTTGCTGGTTCGTTTTTTTTCTCCAAACTTTTCTCTTTATTTCCCACCCGTTTTTCCGCCATTTCGATTACTCTTTTATTTGTCAGTTTCTGGTAGCATTTACGATGGTAAAATAGGTCTGAACATACTGCTGCTTCATCGCAAATCAATTGCTTGCCTTCATCTTCGTTCATGTATTCAAAACTTCGTTCACTTACTTCTCTGGCTTCGCCATCCAAAATAATCCATTGTGACCTACACTCAACAATCTTACACAATGACGTCCTAGTAGCCGTAATTAAAATCTCGTCATCCTTTGATATCGTGCTATTAAAATGAATAAAACATCGGTTCTCTTTGTCTTGTATTGTGTCCGCCATGACAGCTCTATGTTTTGACCTTGCAATTTGACCTTGGCAAGATACAAAGTTGTCCAATAGCATGCCAGGAACTCTATTCGTGAAATACGCGTGGAACTACACGCAACAGCAAAATTACGATGAAAATTTTTGAAGATACTTCAACTTTGAGTGCATTTTGATTCAAAACTGCATGCCGAATCTAGAACAACATTTTAAAATCGTGTTATATGGACACAAAAGCGTTATTTTTAATGGTTAAATTGTAGTCTCCGTTGGGGTGCAACGAAAATTCATAAATCTAGTGAGTGGCTGATGGCCTACGACAGACGATTCTGATAACAATGTTCTGAGGATTTAATATAAATCAACGATACTACAGGTATAGACTGACAAACACGAGCTCGTCGTTGGGATAACACAGTCGAGCTAGAAACGATTGTCCGTAGATAATACGACTGGAAACGGACTGTAGATCGATTGAGAATCGACTGGAAATCGATTGAGAATCGACTGGATATCGATTCGAACTAGAATATAACAATTAAACAAACTAACTATAAACGAGTATAGGCTATAACACATATAAAGCTAATTAGGATATACATAGGTGATATGACAATTAATAACAATAACATATGACAATAACACTACAAATTACTATTGCCGATATATACGTGGCTATCAATGATATAACAAAACACACTGAATTAGGCATGCGAAATAATCAGCGAATTTAGCGTTTTGAAATAGCGATACTTAACTAGAACGTGCGGCATGCGAACTAACACATTATAGAAAACGTCCGTTGGTTAGTCTCTTCCGTTTCGAAACCAACATATATCGTATACATGCAGAAAGGATACTGAGAAACTGGGGTTGCTTTGATGCGTTTAGAGTAAGATTGATTTGAAATAAACATACAGGTATACCGATACTGATATACATAGCAATATAGATTTTGTATGTATGCATGAATAAAAAAATGAAATCATAATTTCATGGCTTCGAAACAACCACCAAGTACATTTGACATGAGGATTAACCCCTTTTTTGTGAATTTTTCGTGTAATCATTTATGCATTTCATGTTATTAAGATTTTCTAGTACTGTAACGTACTAAGCTTACAATATGTTTTCGGCCTGACTTTTACGCTATCGCCACTGGCCAAATTAATGGCAGTCTTGGCAGACCAAGCTAGTTCCGCGTTGTTCCTTGGCCAAAAAGATAATTAACATGTTATTGACTGCTAAAATGACTGTTATTTGACAAAACAATGGCGAACAATGGTCCGAAATCAGGTATGCGTGGGGATATAAACTTAAGAGGTTTTATACTGTGGCACTTTGCCGCAGTTATCAGCAGTTGCAAGCTCGCGGTGATGGAAGCGGAGAACGAGGACACACAAAATAATGCATTGTTTTGGAACTTGTTCAATGAAGTTTTGAGAAAGGTATCGAGGAATAACAACGCGCGGTTTAATCCTACAGGCTGGTGCACTGACATGGCAGGCGCAAATCTTGCAGGGCTATCGGAAGTTTATGGCAATGACGTGAGACAACGCATAAAATCCTGCGAATTTCACTTTAAAGACCACAGAAACAAAAATGCGAGAAAGCGAAGACCCGAGGACGCGGAGGAATTTAAGCAGTTGTGCGAAGAGCTTTTGGAGGCTGCGACCGAGGCACAATACAACAAAACAAAAATGCGATTGGATTCTGTCATCTCTCGCAAAGAGGAACACAAATTTTTAGCAACCTGGTTAGCCTGGTGGCACGACAGGAGAGGATTTATATTTCGTGCATTTTCCCCGATAGGTGCTCCATTTATGAATCAAGCCGAAGTGATTCATGCTGGCTGGTCCAACAGGGGCATATCAGATAATATGTCACTCCTTGAGGCGTGCCTAGCAGACGTTGGAGACGCTGTGCAGCTAGATGTAGAGATAAAGGCTTTTGCTGCAGGTACAGCAATAGGAGGTAGCGGACCATCGTACATGGAAAGAAAGCAAAAGACATATACAAGAGAAATAGATCTAGCCAGACAGTTTGGTTCGGAAATGATCTGCAATCGGAATGTATATGACGGTCGAAAAGTGGACCCAAATTCTTCCTTTAGACCTAATGAAAAACGGAAATCAGGCCAGAACCCTGCGTCAAAGAATAGGAAAAGAAAAAAAACTGTTACAACAACGGAACTAGTAGAGAACACGAGCACTAGGGTTCCACTAAATTCATCTTTAATCGGAGAGAGGCCCTGTTCTTCAACTACTGAGGTCGAGAGGATTAACAGTGTTTTTGAAGCAACAAACATTCAGCAGATATTCAGTTTCAGCAGAAAATGTTTAGATAAAAATTCAACTGAATGGGATTTTAACAAGCGTAAATTGCAAAGGATTTGGTCTAATGTGTGTGGGCAGTACTGTTTGTTTTACTTATGTCAAAGGTCAAGGGGACAAAGCATGAGTAAAATCGTACATAACTTTAATGATAACACAATGTCAAATGATGCAATTGTGGCTCAATTTGTCAAGAGCCATTTTAGAACATCAGATACGCAAATGTATGTAAACTATAATCAGATTAGTAAGAAACATATATCCGATAGATAATATGATAATTGTAACCTTAACTTTTCTCAATAAATTATCATTAACACTATATATTCCCTGTGCGTTTGCTTGATCAATATCCCTATCCCACGCAATATCCCTATCCCACGCAATATCCCTATTACAACAAAAGACCGGTAATTAAAACATTTAATATAAAGTGTTACAACATAATCTCGATGACTCAATACTGTTCATTTGGCCAAACCTGGGTATGATTGATGTACGTCAGAACCCGTTGGTATGCAGGAACATGCGAATAGCGAGAATAAAAGTGAGATCAGACTGCACTAAACCCACAACCTCCCCCAAGAGAACCACCTTTTTTTTTACACAACCCCCACCTTATTTCCCACCTCCTCGCCCCTTATGTTCACTTCACATATCACCCCGATTCCTCACCTTACCCCCTCCTTCCTTATCCTCGTAACCACCCTTTATTTAACCCCTAATCCCATCTCCTCCCTCTCAATTATTCCCTCATCACCGCAATGCCACCCAACCTCCTCATACCCAACATCCTCCAAATTTATTCCCTTGCCCCCTACCACCTTCAATACCAACCCTTCCACCTTTAAAACCAGCCTTGCTAGCCCCAAAAGCAACTCTCCAACCTCCAAACACCACCCTGCCACCACAAAACACAACCCTATCACCCCCAAGACCAACCTCCCCATCTCTAAACATAGCCCTATCACCCATAAACACAACCCAGCAACGCCGAAACCTACAACCATCATTTCCGAGTCAAAAACCACGAATGTAATAATCTCCGCCGCCACGTTTTTCTCAACGTTACTCCTACTTTGTTTGTGTGTAAAATGTAAAGTGTTTAAATGTATTAAAAAAAGAGGCCAAACCCAGGGGACAAACTCGCCCGAAGAAATGAATGAAAATGGTGAAGTGAAAATCAAAACATAGAAATGGTAGGATCCTCTGGATCTAGTGAGGAACCCACTCAAAGAAACCACACGACTCCTCTTTTCCTCTTGAACAGCAGAAGAACCTACGATCCTTGTTTACTCCGTCCTTTTTGACTTTACGAATGCAACAAGAGAATCCGTGACGGCAGTTTGGCTTTATCGTACCGATCACATCACCCCACATCCAAAAAGAACACGGATTGGATTTCTCTGCACAGACAAAAAACGGTCGTCCACAACTAGCTTTCATCGGATCTGTCATCACGCGTATTCTTGCCGGCGTATGATGACCATGACACCTTGGCCTAGGCATCCTTAAGGATCTCCATGCAGTAATCGCCTTTTCATATAGATACCCATCCTCTTCAGTGCAGAAAAAATTACAGTCAGGTTTCTGACCACGGAACCAAAAAAGAACCATTCTTCGTCGTTGAGCTAGCTGCAGGTTTTCCGTGTAAACAATTCATCGTCTAACACCGTTTTCAAATGAATCTAAAGTCTCGCACGTTCTTTTATAGCTCTCGTGTATACGTAAATAATTAAACGTCACTTCCGATCACTTGTCATGCTAATATCCTCTGTCTTTTTTCCAGTACGATAGGTAATGTATTATAGAGTCAAACTCACAGTTGTCGGGATTGAGATGAGACTCCATCAAAGTTTCCACTAGCTCAGAGCCAGGATTGCGTGCAAGATCCTGTAGATAGTCAAAAACGCTATCGCAGTGAATCTGTAGTTTTAAGATCCTTGCAGCTCCCAAAAACATGAGCCATATGGAATGGAAAAAGACAAGTGTACTCGCTTTATCGCAGCCAATCCACATGCCTCCCACTTTTCTTCCGTAGTCATCATTAGACATTCATGCCTTCGTTGACTTGGGTTGTCGTATTCACACCCAGTGCAACGTTCTAGGCTAACCTTTGCAATTTATCAGAAACCGCTTTAGCTAAAATCGTTTCTAACAATCCGCAGAGTTTTCTATGCTCGGCAGAAGAAACCTCATCGACTAACGCATTACCTACAGACGTGAATTTGTTAGCAAAACTCATTTTTTTTCGTAATCAAACAATAGGTTAAACAAAATCCAAATGCACTGTACGGCAATATAAAACCAGAGTTTCATTTATAGTCTATCCATCATGTGGTATAGTAATTTCCCACACTCCGCACACAATGTTCACGCGAAATGTTAACGCGTACATCAGATCAGCGTCGTATACGTATACATTATCTATTTATCTGTATACGCACACAACGCGCATACCGTATACAATGTTCACGTGAAATGTTAACGCGAACATCGCATCAACGTCGTACACGTGTACAATGTTAATTTATCTGTATACGTATACATTGTTTGATTATTTAAATCCTGTATACAATGCTCACATGATATGTTAATGTATTCATTACGCATGTGATGTTGTACAATATCAACAGTCACTTACTAAAATGCGGTTCAGTTGTACATAACCCTTGCGATGGAGCGTGTGCAGACTCTAAAAGATCTCGTCGTTAAAACTGTACTCCTAACGTTATCGAAGACTCAGAATAACCTTGACACTGAAAAACAAATAACTGAAAAGCTAATGTGGGTGACCGAGTTTCTGATAGATGATGAAATGGATCTAAAGATACTGTTGACAAAATGTTTCCCATCTTCAAGTCTCAAAGTTGGATTCTGCACAAAACGTGAATATAATTTCGGTAGGAAGGGTAAAGTGTTCCGCGTATACTCAAACAAACCGCCTATGCGACAAAAGAAATACGGCTACTATGTGAACGTCAAAGAACCAATCGGGTAAAACGTGTACATTCGCGAAACGTCATGGCCGATGAGTTATGATAATAATTGGTGGATAGAAGTCACCGACTGCATGCTGAGACGTGATCAGATGTTTCTACTAAACTCGTTTTTATTTCCCTCAAACATTAATTTTTACTTATTGATGATCGCACACTTCATCAAAATACAACGAACCGTAAGTTTAAGTGACTTTAGAACAATAGTTAATCGTATCCTAAATCACTATCTATTTAACAGTCGTAGAGTACCTAAACTATATTAATAAAAATTATTTCACAGACAAATCGAACTGTATCATGATTTTTCAACAAATCGAAATTATAAATAATCCATACTAAAATATGATCTTGATTCCTATATCATACCCTATAAACACTACACACATCAAACGCATAATGTACACGTGAAACTCCCGTGTGCATTTAGTATGACGTCATTGTACGCAAAATGCATCATCTATGATGTTCCTTAAGATTATCAAAGTCAGATTCTAAATCGGTTGAAAGCATTGGAATCTTCTTTGGTTATTTCTGGTGATGGAAGACATGACAGCATGGGTCATTGTGCAAAATATTGTGGTTACACAATTTTTTCATGCACTTCAAATGAAATAATTGATTTTAGTTTGATACAGGTAATTAATATTAAAGTTTTTGTGTGATTTTTTCCTTTTGTTTCAACACCACTATACTATGTTTTTCTTTTGCTTATAGCGAAATGAAGTAGGAAGCAGCCCTGCCATGGAATTTGAAGGATTCCAGAGATGCATGAATTTTCTCCTGGGTGAAGGCATGGATGTTTCAACATTTGTCTCTGATAGACATCAGCAAATTGCCAAATACATGAGAGAGAAACTTCCTAAAATAACACATTATTTTGACATATGGCACTTGAAAAAGAGTGAGTTAGTGTTATTTAATCAAGTAGATGGCCAAATCTGAAAATGTTCAATTTATATTAATGGTATATATATTGTAGAGTTGCACAAGGTCTCGACTAAGTTGGCAAAGGAAACAGATGGAGAGGAATTAGCAGAATAGGTCCAACCATGCATCAATCATTTGTATTGGAGTGCCACCTCCACACATTCTGGGAATGGTAGAATTATATTTGCAAAATTCACGTCATTCCTCAGTCATATAGCTGACAAGCATGATGGATTGGATGATCCACTATATAACCAGTGTGCGCATGGTGAACTGACACCAAGAAAGTGGATGCTACCTGGTATATATATAACATTGTGTGACGTACTTATATGTATGTATGCTTACACGACTTTACTCTTACTTCTGGCTTTTTTTAGACTCTCCAGCATACAACAAGCTAAGTGGTGCAATGCTGAAAACTTCCTTTGTGAAGGGAATTAAACAAGCCTCACCATTGGACCAAACAAGTTGTTTAGAGGGTTTCCACTCCGTGGTAAATCAGTTTGCCCCCAAAATGAATGCTTACTCATTTAGTGGTATTTATTGCAGGTATGTTTTACTAAATAGTCTATAATCAGTAATAGTGAGTATTTGTTTGCTCATTGTACTTAGTTATTTCCCTAAATATTCGATCTCCACACACTACAGACACATCCTGGCAGCAATTCATTTTAATGCCAACCTGTCTCGAAAAGTGAGGGCTAAAAAAGATGGTACACAACAAGTGAAGGTATCCTACCCCAAATTTAAAGATGGCGATGCTACAGTGCGAGAAACAAAAGTAGATCAAAAATTTGGTAAGAAAATGAGTGGTGGACTGTGTGATATGCCTTTAATATTGCAAATAATCTTTAGGAGAATATTATATAATTGGATTGAATGAATTTTTCTTTAGACTATGTTGAGGAGATATACCAAACGTTCTTGAAAGCATCATCCAAGAATTCCCTCAAGAATGCAAGAAAGGATTTGAAAGAGATGGTACCTGCCCCTATGAACACTATGTTCCAGACGAAAGAATGCAAAGAGCTTGCAATAAAAAAGCAAGAGGGAAGGAAAAGTCTTGCTGTGGTAGATGTAACACCAGGTAGTGAATTAAATGTTATTTATTGCTGTTCGTATTTCATTGAAAGATAATTGTAATGTAAGCAAATAATAATATATACGTTGTGTTATTTCTAGTTTCAGTTGTTTCTAGAAGCGAAGGCAGCAAAAGCAGCCTCTGGCAAAACAAGGGCACCATATAGATGTTCTGTGTGCAAAAACCCAATGAAGGGACACAGTAATATAAAGGAATGTTGAATCAATCTTGCAATCAATTGCAGAGCAATCTTGAAAGCTCTCTCGTTTTTACATTCATGATGTGGGCTGTGGTTAGTGGGCAGCTCTTTCCCTATCAAAATTTATAATATTATTGTTTTCATATTATTGTAATGTATTGTTTTTGGGTTGAGTCGGTGTTAACGGAATAACACCTTTAACTAAATTCAAGGCGCACTCACAAATGGCGGAAATTACCTCTGCTGGGCAATGTTCCAGAATTAATTTTCGTAACTTGGGTTTGGATCTTACAATCACTTGCAGATACGGAAGACTTCCTTTCATACGCTTTGACAAATTGAAAATGATATTTTCTTGTACTACATGTCACTATATTTGCTCAGGAATTAGTAACACAATTAATTAATGAAAATAAAAGACTACTGAATACTTTCGCTCGTGGTTTATCGTAATTCCCAACTATAATGTCACACATGCATTTCCGCTTTGCACTACCTAATCAAAATTGAATACTTTTTGGTATGCCATAACTCACATACGACATTTCACGCATACAGGTGTTTTTGTTTTTTGGCTTAAACAATGAAAGGCTTTTTATTGTATATCTCGCTAATTTTGTCAATTATTGGGGGCATGGACGGCAACAATTGTTGCAAATGGATTAACATACTTGGTCTTCTGGACTGTAAAGAGTGTAAAGTAACAAATCTACCGACAATTGGAAACGAAAACCCCGCCGTGAAGTTACTCAATCTCAAGGGAAACAACATCAAAAGAATTGATTCGCTGGTCGCAATTTTCCCTAATTTGAAATGGATTGATATCCTGTCAGATGTGGTAATCTCAATTTGACCAACATCGTGGTTGTATCTGATTGTCCATTTACCTCTGCATTTCTTACACCGAAATTACTAACCGTCTCAACCCCCGTTAAACCCATCCCCACTTCAAATCCTGTTCCCGCATCAACTCCCTCAACCCCCGTTAATCCCACTCCAACTCCCGTTCCCGCATCAACTCCCTCAACCCCCGTTAATCTCACTCCAACTCCCGTTCCCGCATCAACACCCTCAACCCCCGTTATTCCCATTCCCACTTCAAATTCCGTTCCCAAATCAACTCCCTCAACCCCCGTTATTCCCATTCCCACTTCAAATCCCGTTCCCAAATCAACTCCCTCAACCCCCGTTATTCCCATTCCCACTTCAAAACCCGTTCCCAAATCAACTCCCTCAACCCCCGTTAATCCCACTCCCACCTCAAATCCCGTTCCCACATCAATTCCAACATCAACTCCCGACCCTCCCCATACCTACATCAACTCTCGTAGCAATAATTTTCTCATTGGCCATCTCGTTAGTAATCGTTTTTATTATATGTTTAAGGTTTAAATTATATATCATTTGTTTAAGAAACACAGCTCGTGAAATAGAACAAGGAATAAATATACCCATGTCTGACGACATTATTGCACAAACCACGAGCTTGTAAATAGTGACATTAATTACACACCCTTGATTTATTAACATTTGTAACACATAAAACACAAAACATAAAGTAATATTACAACACTTTATTGCTATTCACTTTCCCTTGTAACTGAACACTGTAATAAATATATAACAAGTATATATCTATATCGGATTAGTGTCTATCACACCCTCCGCTTTAGAAAAAAAAAATCCCAAGCCAATCTTAAACTTCGACAAATCCATGCCCCAAAGAGATTGAGACACTAAATACACGGCTCTGTACGTCATAAACGTTGTCTCCTCGCGATGCAGCGCGTACACCAGCGTGAGATACGCTATGGCACAACCGAGGAAACTATCACGCCCATTAAACACGCGTGGAAACACATAGTTAATTTTCGCGCCTCTTTTGAATTGAAAGGCCTCTTCACAATTGAAAGTATAAGCAAAAGAGTTAACCTATATTATATTTTTACATCCTACGAGAAAAAAAAATAAACACAAAACCCACATACAAAGAGCGGAAATCCTTGAGAGGCAAACGAAATAGAAAAAGAAAGGAAGAAGAGTTAGCGAATCTTCGAAAATTCTACGCGTTTGTTGAAGAAAACCACTCGACAATCATCGTCGAGTTCGAAAGACGAAAAACGCAAAAAATAGCAGCGACGATGTGGGAAATGGTAGCGCCGCTATGGAAAATGATGTGCAAGAACCCGTCGCGCCGGTGCCCGCACCCGAAAGCCTGGACGACGGCCTTTTTCTCGACGGACTAAACTATATAAACGCCCCTTTATTTGCCGGGGAATTGCTCGAAAAGCTTTCTTTCATTGACGAATTCCTCCATGAAATAAACGTTTAACCACACAATTGACACAAGAATTTAATTTGAATAAAAAATTTGTTTTCCTTTGTTAATATACACTGAATTGAAATTTTTTTTACCTTGGGTCGGTAGACACAAGGTCATAAATGGTAATCACGCCCATTAAACACGCGTGGAAACACATAGTTAATTTTTGCGCCTCTTCTGAATTGAAAGGCCTCTTCACAATTGAAAGTATAAGCAAAAGAGTTAACCTATATTATATTTTTACATCCTGCGAGAAAAAAAAATGAACACAAAACCCACATACAAAGAGCGGGAAGCCTTGAGAGGTAAACGAAATAGAAAAAGAAAGGAAGAAGAGATAACGAATCTTCGAAAATTCTACGCGTTTGTTGAAGAAAACCACTCCACAATCATCGTCGAGTTCGAAAGACGAAAAACGCAAAAAAAATAGCAGCGACGATGTGGGAAATGGTAGCGCCGCTATGGAAAATGATGTGCAAGAACCCGTCGCGCCGGTGCCCGCACCCGAAAGCCTGGACGACGGCCTTTTTCTCGACGGACTAAACTATATAAACGCCCCTTTATTTGCCGGGAAGTTGCTCGAGGAGCTTTCTTTCATTGACGAATTCCTCGATGAAATAATTTAATTTAATTTAATTTAATAAAGTTCTTTCATCAGGGAGACCACTCACAATTTGTGATTTTCAGTGAGTCCCTAAAATATGAACATGAAATTACAATATATATAAATATGTAAGAGTGAATTTAAACAGATAAAAAGTCAGAGAATTTAAGAATTGCTGATTCCAATCTTAAAACTATTAAAAGGTAATGTTCTAATATGTTCAGGGAGACTGTTCCAATCTTAACCAAACAATTGACACAAGAATTTAATTTGAATCATATATTTGTTTTCCTTTGTTAATATACACTGAATTGAAATTGTAATGATAATAGTAAAATAAGAAATGTACATATAAACAACTTTTTTAAAAAATGTCAATAAAATTGTTCCCTTTTATCTCTTTTGCTGAACTTTGCATTTTGTCTCTGAACGCCCGTTTTTATACCAATTCGTCACCTCCTCTCTCGTCAACTTTAATTGCACGGCCAAACGATTTCGTGTCCAGATTGTGTGTGTGGGATAGCCATTCGTTCTTTTAAATACTTCCCAAAGAGCACTCACTTCCTCGTACGTGAAATGATGTCTTCTAACACGTCGCCTGAATTGTGATCGTCTCCTCGCTAAATATTCCATACACACCAACACTTTTGCCGCATTCCTTTCTTCCTCTCGTTTTAAAATAATTCTTTCAAATTGACCAAAATATTAGCCACTATTATCTCTTCACTATCCATCTTTACTTACTTGCGTACGTACCTACGGGATCATACTTTGCGTACGTACGCGATCGATAAACCTCTAGTGACTTTTCGAAAATGTTCACAGTCCCCACAAGTGCTACAACAATGGACAACAACAACAATCAAGCAAGTGACATCGTCGGTATCCTCGACATGGACGGTTTCCACACCCAGAAACAATTCCATTGCAAGGAACTTGGTTTACTCTCCATTGGCGAAACGTACGCAGCATCCTTCCTCTTCGACATTGGGGTAGCATGGCACACGCTATCGCAAAAAGACCCAAAAGTCCTGCCGCTATGTCACCCGAAACATCCATCACCTGCCATTCATCAGTCCAGCCAATACCTACACAAACTATGTGAATCACCTCCCTGCCATCATCCAAACATTCTACCACAAACATAAAAAGAATCTCCATTCAACATTAGCATTTAAAGGTGGCCATTACGAAAAAGACCTACTTAAAAGTCTGCATATCCCATTTTTAAATCTAGAAGGTCATGGTAGCCCAAAGGCAGAACATCTATTCATCGACTTGGGTTGGATGGAAACTTGCGGAAACCATTTGAAATTCGGAAACCATTTGAAATTCGAAGACAACCATAAACATTGTCCAAAAGTCGAGACAGAAGCATACGGCATGTGGTTACAAGAAACTTTTTAAAATGATTGATTGATAAATTTTTAAGAAACGTTTTGCTCGCCTTTTATGAACACTTGTTTATTTCTTATGGTTACTCGTTCTTCTTATTTGTGTTAAAAACCTCATGTTTATTGTTGTTTTAAAAAATACATTTTTTTTTACAATTCAGGATAGACAAGCCAATAAAATGCGGAGTAAAACTGTGCATGGGTGCTGGCGGTAGCTAGTTTCGCAACTGTCGGCATCTTTTAGATTTAATTCAGGACGCGCCCAATTACCGCGGTAAAAAATAAGTAAAAATTGCTTTGAAAATTCGCCAAAGGCTCATTTATGTGAATGCGATAGACCGTAGTAACTGTTAAACAAAGTCAAAAACGAATGATCTGGAAAACGAATTGCAAGTGGCGGGACACTGACTACATTGTTGAAAGAAAAGATGTGAAACCAATGAACCTTTCTACAAACGATGACTGGACGACAGTTCAAGTAAGAGAAGGCGATCGAGTGAGATTTGAATACGGAGGACAATGGTAACTATATAACGCTGAAATAGCAGAACTCGTGGAAGATGAGATTATCGAAGGTATAAAGATATTTCGTTTTGCGAAATTACCATATAATTACGTGTAATTTATCGTTATGATTTCTAGTTGATCTGTATGATCAATTTGTTCTTCAACAAAACAAAAGAGAACCTGAACGGAGGAGAGCAGGGAATGCGCTCAAAAATTGAAAAGGCAACAAAACAGCGAAGCAAGAAGATAAGGTGCCTGTGTCTTTGATTCCAAGCATATATCAGGCTGCATCACGACCATAATATTTTTCCTTGACATGTTTGTGCGCGGTTGTATAAAATGCCTATGACAAATATTTCTACCGCAGCCTTTATGGAGAAAGTTTAAAAATATGAATGCTTGTACAAAAAATTTAACAAAGAATATAAAAACAAGCAGTATAAAATTAACAGCTGGACGAAAGTTAGCGAGAAATTTAATTGAGCTGCAGAAGAAGCGGAAAAAACTGGCAGGGATGCAGTTCCAATCCCAGATGAATTTGCGAACTAAGAGCGGCTATCTATGCACATCATCCACAAGCCCACAGCAACTAACATGGTCAACGTAGATCGAGCAGAAAGTGACGATGAGGAGCAGTTTGATTCTGTTAAGTCTACCGGAGACTTGGATTCCGACAAGGATTCGGAAGATGAATTTCCAATTTTCACCACCGTTAACCAGGACCCCAAAATCTGTGCTACCCAGACATACGAGACCATGGAGTTCGCAAGCCCTCAAAAGCTGATGTCGATCGCGCAACTATCAACACGGCAGGTTCTTTAACAGACCATATGAAGAAGTCCTCTGCATTTGTTGCGGAATTTAAGTTAAGGCATGGTTGAGTACATCAATCATAAGTAAATAGTCATTTACATAGTATGCGCAAATATATAGTGTTATGGTTCTAAATTGTATATGTATTGTTAAGACATTGTTAAGTAATGTTAATAGTGTAGTATCATATAGCATAGGAAATTAAGGTTTTCAGGTAGCACGTAGTAGCAACCGCGAAATGTCCAACATAATAAAGTAAGCGGACGCAAATGTGGGTTGTAGTGGAGCGAAAAACACAGAAAAAACCTCCTGTAGTTCTGTAAGAGATGCGTCAGGGAAATGCATCATTGTTTGATAAAGCATCCTGCTTTGTTATTATAAATATAAGTAAAGTATCCTAGAAGAAAGAGCGCTCGATATCAAAATTTAATAGAGCAATTAAAATAAAATCAATAAATATTACAAAATTTTGAATATATAGTTCGCTACACTCTGTGTTTCACGTTTCTTCTGAAACGATCATCAGGCGAATGATAAGCGAAACTCTTTTGTTTCTATTCTTATGTGGTTAGATCTCGAAAATATTTTTATGGATGGCAACATATGTACCCAAATATTTTGTCTTGCCAAGATCCGTTTGATCTTGATCCCAAGTTATTAAGTTTTTTCCCTTTTAAATAAGCGACCTTTTTTCAGCTCTAAAAGCCTCTTTAATTAACGGTGGCCTAAAAAATTATACTGCAAATACACCTCGAAACTTATGCCGATCTCAAAAAAACGATATTTCATGTATAAAAGCGTGATAGAATAACGGGGCCTAGCCGAGAACTATGACCAAGAAGCCACACCATCGGCTGCGTGGTGGAATTATATAATTGCCACACTAGTTCATTTAGATTAAGCAAGTATAGAAATGCGACAGAACTGAGCAAATACATCTGGCAACTTAAAGAGTCAAAGGTTAAGTACTCTATAGACTGGCGTATTATTAAACAATGCAAGAGCTATAACAACACAACAAAACGCTGCAGTCTTTGTACACATGAAAAATTTATCATAATTTACCACCCTGAACTTTGTTCTTTAAATTCAAGAAGTGAACTGTCATCGAAATGCAGGCATAGAAACAAATTTCTCTTAAGCAATATAATTACTTGATATAATCTGTATATATTTATATGTAATTTAACACTAGAGCTTTCCGTTTACGTCAAACATGTATATACTATATATAACCTTGGCAACAACATAGCGCGACATTTAAATTTAACTGATGAGTGTGGCAAGCGTTATACTTGTCATACGAAACAAGTTTGTAGTGAATAAAATCTTATGAAGTAAACCAAGTTTATTTTATTTTATCTTTATACTAGCTCTTCTTTGATATATCGAGCACTCTACTCTATATGATTCTAAATACATATTTGATATATATATATATATATATATATATATATATATATATATATATATATATATATATATGAAGCATGCTTCAATCGATTTTTGAAAAAAGCAGGGGCGGGTTTATTTTGTAAAGCTTTTTCGAAATGTTTTTCCAAACGAGAGAGAACGCAAATATAAAGTACTTTTTCTCATTCCATCCTATACGAGTATGTTCACCCTATACGACTATGTCCCCTAGCGACTGCTGACAATTGTGTAATGCGGCTTCACACCGTTGTTGTTTTTCGTTTAATTCATATTTATACAGTACTATAATTCCTTTTTATATATATATATATATATATTTATATAATTGTGATATACAAACAACTTAATAATGGGAAACACCACCAGAGACTAAAACACGACCTTACCCTTGAAAATCCGACATTGAATATCCACACACAACCATTATAACCCACACGCAAACCCCACTATCCACAACACACACACATTTTGACACCTGACCCTTGAACTTAGTGCCTTAAAATGCTAACGAATACTTTGCACACTTATGCAGTTCAATCCTTTGACCCTTTTCCATCAAGATCCTTGAATACAATAGCAAGCTCTGCTGTTCAGCATCTAATTTTTTTTTAAAAACTCTCCTCGCTGTTTTTTTAAAGACTGAGCAAAAGTTATACATAGAAAAAAAATTCCTTTTATATGAATCAAAGTGGAATAAGTAATTGTGTAGTTTAACACGAAGTTGCTAGAAGCGATTAAGTGTTTTATCCAACATGAATACAGGTCTTAGAGTGCAACTGGGCATCCTCAGATTAGCAAAGACAAATATGATAAGTGCAAACATATTTCGCAAAATTTAAACGCGAAAAAAGTAATCAATATATAAAGAGTGTGGGGTAAAGTTTGCACTTTTAAAGTTTCTGGGATATCTTTGCATTGTATAATTCATGCGGATTATAAGGAATTTTGTGGAGGGAAAATTTGAGGGAACATAGACAGTGACTACAACTCCATGCATAGCGTATATGCCGGGCATAATGAACTAGAAAGAGCTGGTAGGGCTTCAAGTCAATTTAGATATCGTGTGCAAAATACAATGTAAGATGGATAGCAAAACATTCAACAAAAATACTTACTTATGTTTTCGAGTTCATTGCTTTTTAGTTTCATTGATATTTAGTCATTTTTGTCGTAAAATGCGTGAATGCGAGACAAAAAAAATTGTAATTAATTTTGTCATTTAATCAATAAATGCACACGTTCCTGGTGTATCAAACTGCTTTACAAATGTGGATTTTTTCCGGCAAGGTGAAGTGAACGATTTAGATCACTCACATTTCATCACATCGAGATTTGAGTTTCGCTCAAAAGAAATAATGAAAGAAGGAGCTGAAGAGAATTTGGAAGAAAAACAAGATTAATTTTATAAAGTGTAAAGAAAAACAAGTAATAAAGAGCCAGGAGCCTCGTATTTGAAATAAATCACCCAGTAAATGTGGGGACGTCACAACCACCTTATAATTGCTCAAAATAAAGTATATAAGGTTTACAAGAACATCCCAATTCATCATTAGAGATAGGGACACGTTCTTCAGTGTGACTTGAGGCCAAACGCCATGAAACAGAGGAAGCACTTTCTGAGATAACGTGAACTTTGTATAAGTACAAATACAAGTTTGTGCGAAGTATGACAATAGATCTGGCTTCGGCTTTATCTTCGCTTTTTCAACATGGATATTCTTCGGGCGAGGATTTAAAAGGATCTTCTAAATCCTTTGTTTTTAGTTGACCAATGTCCATAAGGAGGATTATTCATTTCAAACAAGTTGGGTAATGTTCTTTAAAGTTTTGCATGGTGTTGTTAAATAGTCATTTTATATGTATATCATTTTTGACTTGTTGGGTATTGCATTATCACATTCGAAATCTGTAATCTTTTCCAATCTTTGCTTTATCTTGATAGCACCTTTTTCTGCAAAGCTTTGAACTAACTCGAGGTATATTGAACAAAGATAGATTTAGGTGTTCGTTCTTGTGTGTTGATCTGTTTGCAAGAAATTGCAAACGGCAGACATTGGAATTATGACTGTATATTAAATAATATATCTAAATTTGAATTTGTTTAGATACATGTCCACTTTCCCGATTTACCACTTCAGTTGGTATAGTAGCTGATGGTGGTGGTTGTAAAAAGGTAGGAAGTTAACGTTAATTAGAAGCGTTAACACGGGTGTAGTTTTGGGATGGCGGTGGAGGTATTTCTTAAATACCTTTGAAATACTTTAATGTGTTCTCTTCGACTATAGGTGAGGGGTTGAATGGGTAGGTGGGATTCGATTGGTTAGGTTTGCGATTCTTTCTCGTACAAAATGCTGGTTGCTCGAATTTCATTAAATGTTAACCAACTGCCAGTGTTAGATAGTATGGTAACAATGGTGATCGAGGAGGGAAAATTCAGGGAGGTTGGTGCAAAATTTTGCACTGATAATTCCTTTATGGGCTTCGAAAGATACAAGAGTTCCAAATATAAAAATGTTTTCTTGAAACACAATGTTCGCAAATCTTTCTGCTTCACTAATTAACTCTTTGCAACCCGGATATTTCACATGGACATTCATTACTTCATTTGCTAATACAAGACAATGTAATTAGGAACTTCAATAGTGATCGACGTTACCATTTGAGCACGTTTTGCTCACCAGAAACTTTTGTGTTATACAGCCAATGCAGTTCCATTATGTGACGTTGTAACTGGACCAGGAAGAAAAATCCGAGCATGTTCTCCAGTGGGGTTTAGGTTGAAAACATTTTACCTCTTCATGGACAAAACCTATTGAGTTCATTTGCCAAGAACATACTTTTTGTAGCACGAAAAAGAAAGAGTCAAGGAAGAGTAATAATAAGCACATATACACGAACAAGAAACTTATCTAATTTAAAACGCAAACAGAAGAACGGACACACAATGTAATATAAATATTAGTTATCAAAAACATAAATTTCAAGAACACACACCAGGACGCACATTACGTACACGTAGGTAGAGAAAACAAAGTACACGACATACATAATGAAAGGTAAGCAAGTAGAAGTTTTAATTGATAATAAATGTTCAGGTAAAACCGAACTGCGAACTAAAAACGCGTTCAAATTGTTTGTTATTTAAATTTACGAAACCTGCATGAAAGAATCCACATTTGCAGACGTTGGAAAGACATATGGGAATTGTCGTTCCAAGGAACAGTTAAATTGTTTTTAAAAAAACACGATTTTAAAAAAAACACGAATATTTTTTTATGGAAAAGCTCAATCAATGTATTGGCAAAATATTACAATTTTCTGCGCATAACAAAAATGTACCGGAAATGTACCGGAAATGTCTCGGCAAGGTGTCATCGGCTTGTGGGCTTGAGAGCAAAATGATGCACATATAGTTATATCATGCTTGAACATTTGTAATACAGGATACAAAGAGTTTGTTGATAAATTCAAGTTCCTCCCAAATACCTAATATGCCTACATTACCCATGCCCACAACAACTCCCGAATTCGCGGTACCCACATAACTTCCATACACACGTGCAACTCCCAATTCTTAAATACCTGATACCCTCATCAACCCCTAAATACCTGATAAATACATTAACTCTACATTATCCCACACCCACACTATCTTCTCTCAAATACCTCATACCCACATCAAGCCCAAAACACCTCTTACCTACATCAAGCCCAAAATACCTGATATCTACATCAACTTCCAAATATACATTATACCTACATCAACTCTCGTTTATCCCATACCCACATCAACTCTCGTTTACGCCGTACCCACATCAAATGAATTCATCTGCCATCAATTATATTTTTATCAATGTTTTACATTTTTACCTGCATACGTACAATTTGTCAACCAGAGAGGTGCTGAAATCACCTAACGCTCGCCTGCACGTTTGTCTAGAATAAGGCTAAACTCTGTATGAAAGGTATCTGTATGAAGCACAAATTACCGATCTTTTTATTACAAATTACAAGGCTAAAATCCGCGTTGGAAGGTAATATTAAGCACAAACTTCAGATATTAGTTGTGACCTCAGAATTACTGGCCAAAACTGGCCTCGGAATTACATCAGTTTTATTTGTGACCAATATTTCTTCCGTTTCTCGCAATCCGCGCACGTGATATCAACAGGTAAGTTAACGGACCAGGCAAAAGTCCCTGCTTTAAGCCGGGCGCACACACAACGATTTTACGGTAGTTGGTCCATTCAGGTTTAGACATATAGGCATATAGGCAGCCCTTGCCCAGACATGTTTTCCTTCTCGCGGCGCTCGCGCGTCGCGCGTGTACGCGAGTCTACTTGGTAAACTGTGACTTGGTCTATTATTATGACCAAGTATAGATCGCCAGTCGCCACATTTTGATGAAAACATCCATCTAGACAATCTAGACAGGAATCGGCCGACTAAAATCGTCGTGTGTGTGCCTAGCTTTATGAAATAAACAAGATTGGATTTTTATATCTACACAAAAAAGGATTATGCATCAAACAACGAAAAGGTATGTACATTAGTGTAAATCTTATAGGTAGTTCAAAGGGCCCTGTCTACAATTTAACTGGCTTTAATAATATATTTGCATGTGTATCTACATAAATAATATGCAAATATATGTCACATGCGTTGCCATTTGCCTTTGCATTCCGAGCCTATCGGCTTTCTACTTATAAATACTTATGTGCTAAAGCTTGTAATTGCGAATTATCTGACAATATTCTTTAAACTTTAACGTTGGACTATGTTTTATATATATTCACTCCCTGAATGATTTCTATATTAAGCGATTGAATTTTGATCATGATACGGCATGTCACAACACAATCTCATAATTTATAATTGTACATGTACAATACAAACAAATGGTAGCATACAGGTGAAAATATTTGAAAGTTTCTCATTTGGCTTAGGGTTGTACAAATACTTTCGTTAAATATGATTCAGCTACAACTTTGAACTAAAAAAAACAGGGCTACACAATAGCCCTGAAAATCGTAATGAGCGTGATAACTCTGGATAACTCTAACATTGACCTTATCATGATGCTAATAAGCTTAACATTTGCCTTATCATTTGATAATTTTGAGCAAAGCTCTCTTTATTATTGTATAAATGTGTACCAAATGGCACTGAATAGTCACAATGCATATCATTGACTTATATTTATGATGATTCCTCTGATATGTAAAGCCATAATATTTAAAAAATATAGCATCTTAACATTGACCTTATCATTATGCTAATTAGCTTAACATTCACCTTATCATTTGATACTTTTGAACAAAATTCCCATTATTTTTGTGTAAATGTGTACTAAATGTCACCATATAGTCACAAGACATATCGATGAGCTATATTTATGATGAATCTTCTGATGCAAAGCCATAATATTTAAAAAATATAACATCTTAACATTGACCTTATCATTATGCTAATTAGCTTAACATTCACCTTATCATTTGATAATTTTGAGCAAAACTCTCTTTATTATTGTATAAATGTGTACCAAATGGCACTAAATAGTCACAATGCATATTGATGACTTATATTGATAATGATTCCTATGATATAAAGCCAAAGTATAGAAAAAATATAGCATTTTAACATTGACCTTATCATTATATTTTGTTGTATAATGTTCACTCCCCCCTGGTAAATGGTTCTTTTGCAACAAATAGACTCCTTAAGTAGATAAGTTGAAAATAATGGGAAAATAAAAGTGGCATCTTAACATTCTACTTATCATGTAGTGTGGACGCGGACGGGGACGGGGACGGGGACGGGGACGGGGACGGGGACGCGGACGCGGACGCGGACGCCAAGACTATAGCAATAGCTCTCTTGCACTAAAGTGCAGGCGAGCTAAAAAGGTTATAATAGGGATCAGTTGCTAATTTAGAAGTAGATATCAGAACCATTATCATTTATAGACCTGGAGCGAGGGGAATTCGACGAAATATTACCCCCAAGGAAAGACATATTCGACTTTTATAGTATTCGACTTTTATAGCATAATGTGAAAAAATTCGATGGCACTCCATGATTAATTCACTGATCACGTGGTACAAATCGAGCTTTCTGATTGGATGATTTACAGTTGAGATATAATATTGTGTATAATCAAATTTTATTACATATTCTTTCAGGATTTTAGTGATGCTGTTCAAATGGGTGAAATCATGCGGTCGCCAAACTACAAGAAGATGACCGTGAATCTTATGAATGCGCTATTTCAAAGGTCAGTTTTGGCTGAATCATCAGTAAATGGAAAGTCCAAAGAAGGGCTACCAACAATAAATTGCACAAAAGTGGAATTAATCCTAGTTTGGATTGTGCTTTGCTGGGGCCGGTTGTTCGAAAGGCGTTTAGCTTCAACGGTCGATAAGCCAAAGTTTAAAAATACTCTCATAGATCTTGTGAATGAATGAACCTGCATCCTATGCATTTAAAATGTACTTTCATTAAGAATTAAACTATTTACATCGAAATATTTCAGCTCAGTTGTTCAATGAATAGATAATTTTGTTTTCCATTTTTAACTTATACACCGTTTAAGCTCAGCGTCTTTCGAACAACCGGCCACTGGAGCATAGGAGGAAGCTTTGCATATAAAAGATACACAAAAGTTGTTTATATTTTTCTATATTATGTTACTAAAACATTCCGGAGCACCAATGATTCAAAGTCTACCATGGAACAAAAGTGCAAAGATATCCGAGTATCCATGGGTAACAGAATGAAAAAACAAGAATAAAAAGAATGAGGATAGTAAAGCATTTAACTTAATAAATTTATTAGTCAATGTATATATTTGTTAATCTCAAGTCTCTAACCTATACTTGATAATGAATTCCCAACATTTTGATGTACTTAATCAATGAAATATAATTTTACTGGTTTTACTTACTGTTGCTTTTACTTGTTACCTGTGTTCAAATTTTTTTAGCATTAATGTACTTATGTGAATCACATGTAAGCCTGTCATGCATGTTAACCACATGAATTAAGTTATAGTGTTTTGGTCAAACGTTTACATGCCCGATATCCCAGTTTGAGGTGAACGCCCTATGAATTATTTGGCAAGTATCGACGTTAAAATCAATAGTATGCGTAATTATTAAGTATTTACTGCTTGATGCTAAGACGATCTGAGAACAACAGGATTACGCAACTGGCACTTATAAAAGTCAAATATCTAACAAGGAGAAACTCGACAAGGTAAACTAGGAAGAAAATGAGGACGAAAATAACCAGAGTTTATCTTGATTGCTGCTATATCGGTTGTGTCAACCTTGATGGGCCCGAAAACGAAGTTGAAAATTCGAAACCGTTATCGAGAGCCATGTAATCTATATACCGTTTGTTTGAGCGAACCAGGGGCGGGTAAATCTCACGCATTCGAGATTGCTGTGGAAAGTCCTATTCGTGTATCGAAGGAGCCAGCGCATTCAATGGTTTTACATGACTTTACGAGGAAAGGACTTTTTCAACACTTTGTCTCTCACCAGGGTAGATGTAGAAAACAATAGATCTTTATATTCTAAATTAATTTATTTGATTGGTTGGTTGATTAAGTCAGGTGATCGGGTCAGATAAAGTTGCACTCAGTCGGACAAAATGTAAATTATGTTGGCTTGTGACTTGTGTTTTAAATAAATAATAAATAAATAACCGATCACATTCACTGTTTGCCAATTGACGATTATTATTATGCAAGTGACACATGCTTGATTATATAAAGTTGGCTTTTGACACAAATGAGCAACTTGAACCATGAAGAACCGTAGAGCATATCAAGCTCAAAAGTCCATGGAATACCGCGAAAAGAGGAAGGAACAGATGACTAAATTGAAAATGCTCTATGATTATCTAATCATAGAAAAGTCAAGTCAAGTCAAGTTTGAGGTGTGGTATGCCTCGAAGAAAGCAACTGAAGATGTTAACAGCATTCTCGACATCTTCAGCTAGGTAAACGAGAAAGAAACAAACAAAGAGAAAAAAAACAAAAAAAACAAAACACAAAAAATAAAAAACGGCTCCTCTAGGAGCCACCAAAACGTACAAAAGAATATGAGCGAAATTCTCGATATATATTTTTATTTACCGATCACATGAAGTATCACAGTCGAAATACTAATAACCATACCCGTAAGGTATTATATTCATGAGTATGGTTATTGGTTCTTCGATATTGGGTTACAATGGTCATATTTGTCCATGAAAGATAAAAAGACATGTTCATATGTCAGACGGAAGATCCACAAACTCCCATTCGGGGTTCTCAGGAAAACTAACGCAGTACCAATCGAAAAGTTGCGAAGTATTGTAAAAACATTTTACGAAAAAAACAAAAAGAACGAAATGTCTCGCATTTAAACGAGGCCAAAAAGAGAAAGATTTGCTAAGGGAACTCCAGATACCTAATATAAACTTAGAAGATCTTGGATGTCCTAATCAATTTTCTGCTTTTGTTCAAACCTATTAAAGACGTCTCCCGGAACCAATATCATACGCTTTGAGTGTTTCATTTTGTCAATAAGCTACTTAATACGCTTAGAACAGGAGGTAAAAGAGCAGTTAGTAAATTCCCACCCTTTTGAGTTAATAGGCGTTTTTTCTTAACACGCGAGACTTTTTTGTTAGCTAGCGCTCTGAGATTTTTCTTGTATCGCGACAAACGTTGCTTCTGATTCTTGCTCAAAGGTATAGTCCCTTTTAACACTTGAAGCAACACTCGCAATTGCTCAACAAAACCTCTCCAGGTCCATGAAGTAATATGGCGTTTCGAATTTTTGGTTTAGCCTTTGCGAGTACTTGTAAGTAAGGCAAATTACCCTTTACTCTCCTCGACATTGTGTCAAATGAAATTGTTTGTGGTGAGCGTAGGGTTTTATGCTCGCTTTTAACAAACATCAAAATTGAAAAGTAAACTTTTGAATATTTCCGTTGTATATTGTATATTATTTTAATCGTTTAATGAATATGTTGTTGTCTACATCATTTAATCCATTTCATAAGACGAATTTTCAGTATACGCCAATCAATTTACAGCTACTATAGTTTTGTATGAGAGCAAATAGGCATCATTAGGTCACTAGTTAAAAAAGTTAAAACAATAGAATGCATCAAGATATTTCTTTTCGCTTCTTTTGCCTTCTTCTCGGCAAACCAGTGTAAAGCAGAGAAGTGTTGTCGTTTAATTCAATTTATCGAGTATCTTGACTGTACAAATTGTGGGTTCAACGATTTATCGCTAACGAAGATCAACCGTGCCGTAAGACAGGTAGATTTGAGCAACAATAATCTATCGTCGATAGATATCGTCCACATGGTCGATGTAAGGTTGAATCCGTTTATATGTGGGAACAAGTTGTTCACCCCTCCAAAAATAAATTATCACCCCCGTTCTTGTCCGTCACTACTTACTCAAACAGTCCTGAAATCGAAATCGTTGGCCCAGAATATGAAGGGAAGCTTGATAATTATTGTCTCTCACCAGGGTAGGAGGCACTATAGGGAAGTCAGTCGGACAACATGTAAATTATGTTGGCTTGTGACTTGTGTTTTAAATAAATAATTATCTAAAAAGCAAAGAGTTCAACGCTTTTTCCATGAAACCCGATATGGGATAAGTCAAAAGGTCATAAAGAACACGCGGGAGAAAAAGTGAGGATACCAATAGTGCATTAAAGTCGCCAATAGTGAAGATACGTCTGAGTGTCCTTCGTGAGCGGTGAGCGCATATGTTGCACTGTGGAGGTAAACTCTTTCCCGTTGTGAACTTTTTGGTGTTGCGTCTTATTGAAAAGGGGGTAAACGATAGTTGCGCAATGTTCGTTTCTTTAAATGTATAATATATATCATGATTTTTCTTGTCAGTCTATCGCATGTCCTGTGTGTGTAACGGCGCGTCTTGTCTGAGTGTATTGTGTTAACCAGCATTAAGTCGTCACTTATCTTGATTGTCGCATTTTTTAAAAAATGTGCGTGCTGTAGGCAATGCAAGCTCTTATGTCAATCAATTGTGTTTAAAATGTCGCGCGGTCAAGCATGTAATAATCTACGTTATCAAAATAGTTTAAGTTGAGAGATATTGTTCACAGAGGTATTATTTGCAAATTTTACTAGTTGCTGATGATAAATATCTTAAGTTGTGAACATTTTTAAGTATTGATCGATTGAGCAGAAGACCAACTCGACTAGTGCTACAACGCCTTTAATAAACAGGATATGAGAGCTGGAACGGGCTTCTAACGCCAAGCCACATTCCCAACTTAGAACGCTGATTGGTTGGATAAGGATCAGCCCACACTGGTTGATGACGTGTGCAAGTTTCCCTCAACCGTTGCTATAAAAGGGCGTGCACAACACGGTAATCGGCTTATGGTAATTTGCTTATGGTAATCGCCTGCCCTACCCTCTCATCTGCCTGTTAATTACTAATTTGTGTCAGCTAAGCCTGATCAGCCAAGATCATTTAACACCAATTGCTCAACTAATGTTTTATTGTGGGTGTTGCCATTGTCGTTTCTCTTGTATCATTTGAGCAAAATATAAAATATATTGCTTAGGGAAGGATATTTCTTATCAGTGAAGCAAATTGGATGCAAGGAGTCAGTGGTCTCCAAAGCGATGCAGCATTTTGCTTTGCTTTTAAAAACTTCAGCTCAAGAAATTCCGCTGACACCACATTTACCGTAACTGGCTTTAGAAAGTGGACTAATACGCTAGATAAGAACAAAGATTTTATGAAACACCAGAAATCAGAAGAACTTATTGCAGATCTCAACGCAGAGCGGAAGAAGAAACTCAACGATGAGTTCAATGTCAGATTTGACTCCAAGAACATAGACATCCTTAGAGCTATCAATGCTCTTAATGCAGGTTCAAATACCTACTTGAACTTAAGTGAGCTAGATGTGCTACTGAATACCTTCAGCTGTTTCAACATTAACAGATCTATCCTCGAACTAGAAATCGAAAGAGCTGAAGTTGATTATCGTCTCGGTTTACCAATAAATCCAAACAGACTTCCGAACTTAACCACTTTAATTGCAGTTAAGAAGACCATCTCGACATCAACCGCTTCAGTGAAAAAATTCCGGGATGAATCGTATCTTCGTGCACGAAGCTACAATCCACCCTTCTTCCAGAGCTTTGCTAGCACACCGATGCACCCCTCTAGGAAAATCTGCACCCCTCCTGTCAGATGAGCATTGATCCATCCCTGCTATATGGATTACTTTTTTGTTGTTATTTCCTATGTTAATTTTGTTTTATATCATTGTCTATGAGGAAGTTCGAACTACGTATATATAACTTTAAGTGCGTACAACGAAAGAACAAAAAATTGAAAAAAAAAAACGTTCGTAAACTGTCAGATGTGACTTCTGGGAGTCGGTCACTCTGATGAACACACTTCGTTTGGAACATTTATAATACTCCCGTTTCGTGGGTCACCAATTTTTGGTGGTTCATCAGAACCTTTGGGTAACTGTAACTATAATTGCGAGTACTTTTATTGTAGATTTTTATCGACGCCTTCCAGAAGAACGATATTCCCTATTACTTCGTCCGCTTTGAAAGAGTGCAGCTCATGAACGCCATCAAGACGGCCTGGGCAATAAAATTCCCGCTGGAAGTTTATCCGAAGCCGATAATGGAATGGCTGATGGCATTGGCATTCTCGTCAACACACGGCCAGAGTTCATCTTGATTGCCGCTATTTCGGTTGTGTCAACTTTGATGGGTCCGAAAACGAAATTAAAAATTCGGAACCGTTACCAGGAGCCTTGGAATCTGTACACCGTTTGTTTAAGTGAACCAGGGGCGGGGAAATCTCAAGCATTTGAGATTGCTGTGGAAAGTCCAATTCGTCCACTGAAGGAGCCAGCACATTCAATGGTTATCCATGCATGACTTCACGCAAAAAAGACTCTTCCAGCACCTTGTCTCTCGCCAATATTCTTTACCGATAGCTAGCAAAGATTATCGCAGTGTTGTAAAGGATGTGAAAAGGAGACAGTCGGTGAAAGAAATTAGGCTAACTAAAGCGCATAATATAAAGGCACAGTTAGACAAAATCGTGCGTTAATATAAAAATACCTCCAACACAAGAAGAAATCCTCTTGTATATGGAGCACATTTATATGGAGTGGTAATAGTTTCGCATATCACATTGTATGAATAACGCATGAGATCTATGCAATTATTCTTCGTATAACTTTAAGTGCGTATAACGAAAGGACACAAAATTGAAAAAAAAAACTTTGGTCAACTGCCAGATGTGACTTCTGGGAGTCGGTCACTCTGATGAACACACTTCGTTGGGAACATTCATAATACTCCCGTTTCGTGGGTCACCAATTTTTGGTGGTTCATCACAACCTTTGGGTAACTGTAACTATAATGGCGAGTACTTTTATTGTAGATTTTTATCGATGCCTTCCAGAAGAACGATATTCCCTATTACTTCGTCCGCTTTGAAAGAGTGCAGCTCATGAACGCCATCAAGACGGCCCGCGCAATAAAATTCCCGCTGCAAGTTTATCCGGAGCCGATAATGGAATAGCTGATGGCATTGGCATTCTCATCAACACACGGCCAGAGTTCATCTTGATTGCCGCTATTTCGGTTGTGTCAACTTTCATGGGTCCGAAAACGAAATTAAAAATTCGGAACCGTTACCAGGAGCCTTGGAATCTGTATACCGTTTGTTTAAGTGCACCAGGGGCGGGTCAATCTCAAGCATTTGAAATTGCTGTGGAAAGTCCAATTCGTGCACTGAAGGAGCCAGCACATTCAATGGTTATCCATGCATGACTTCACGCGGAAAAGACTCTTCCAGCACCTTGTCTCTCGCCAATATTTTTGCCGATGGCTAGCAAAGATTATCGCAGTGTTGTTAAGGATGTGAAAAGGAGACAGTCGGTGAAAGAAATTAGGCTAACTAAAGCGCATAATATAAAGGCACAGTTAGACAAAATCGTGCGTTAATATAAAAATACCCCCAACACAAGAAGAAATCCTCTTATATATGGAGCACATTTATATGGAGTGGTAATAGTCTCGCATATCATATTGTATGAATTACGCATGAGATCTATGCAATTAATTTTCGTATAACTTTAAGTGCGTATAACGAAAGGACAAAAAATTGAAAAAAAAAACGTTCGTCAACTGCTACATGTGACTTCTGGGAGTCGGTCACTCTGATGAACACACTTCGTTTGGAACATTCATAACACTCCCGTTTCGTGGGTCACCAATTTTTGGTGTTTCATCAGAACCTTTGGGTAACTGTAACTATAATGGCGAGTACTTTTATTGTAGATTTTTATCGATGCCTTCCAGAAGAACGATATTCCCTATTACTTCGTCCGCTTTGAAAGAGTGCAGCTCATGAACGCCATCAAGACGGCCCAGGCAATAAAATTTCCGCTGGAAGTTTATCCGGAGCCGATAATGGAATAGCTGATGGCATTGGCATTCTCGTCAACACACGGCCAGAGTTCATCTTGATTGCCGCTATTTCGGTTGTGTCAACTTTGATGGGTCCGAAAACGAAATTAAAAATTTGGAACCGTTACCAGGAGCCTTGGAATCTGTATACCGTTTGTTTAAGTGAACCAGGGGCGGGTCAATCTCAAGCATTTGAAATTGCTGTGGAAAGTCCAATTCGTGCACTGAAGGAGCCAGCACATTCAATGGTTATCCATGACTTCACGCGGAAAAGACTCTTCCAGCACCTTGTATCTCGCCAATATTTTTGCCGATGGCTAGCAAAGATTATCGCAGTGTTGTTAAGGATGTGAAAAGGAGACAGTCGGTGAAAGAAATTAGGCTAACTAAAGCGCATAATATAAAGGCACAGTTAGACAAAATCGTGCGTTAATATAAAAATACCCCCAACACAAGAAGAAATGCTCTTATATATGGAGCACATTTATATGGAGTGGTAATAGTTTCGCATATCATATTGTATGAATTACGCATGAGATCTATGCAATTAATCTTCGTATAACTTTAAGTGCGTATAACGAAAGGACACAAAATTGGAAAAAAAACGTTCGTCAACTGCCAGATGTGACTTCTGGGAGTCGGTCACTTTGATGAACACTCTTCGCTTGGAACATTCATAATACTCCCGTTTCGTGGGTCACCAATTTTTGGTGGTTCATCAGAACCTTTGGGTAACTGTAACTATAATTGCGAGTACTTTTATTGTAGATTTTTATCGATGCCTTCCAGAAGAACGATATTTCCTGTTACTTTGTTCGCTTTGAAAGAATGCAGCTCATGAACGCCATCAAGACGGCCCGGGCAATAAAATTCCCGCTGGAAGTTTATCCGGAGCCGATAATGGAATAGCTGATGGCATTGGCATTCTCGTCAACACACGGCCAGAGTTCATCTTGATTGCCGCTATTTCGGTTGTGTCAACTTTGATGGGTCCGAAAACGAAATTAAAAATTCGGAACCGTTACCAGGAGCCTTGCAATCTGTATACCGTTCGTTTAAGTGAACCAGGGGCGGGTAATTCTCAAGCATTTGAGATTGCTGTGGAAAGTCCAATTCGTGCATTAAAGGAGCCAGCACATTCAATGGTTATCCATGACTTTACGCGGAAAAGACTCTTCCATTACCTTGTCTCTCGGCAATATTCTTTGCCGATGGCTAGCAAAGATTATCGCAGTGTTGTAAAGGATGTGAAAAGGAGACAGTCGGTGATAGAAATTATAGGCTAAATAACGTGCATAACATAAGGCAGAGTTGGACAAAATTGCTGCGGAAGAGCGTAAAGGCTAAGATCAAGAAGAAATCACAAGAAGAAATCCTCATATATATATGGAGCACATTTATATGGAGTGGTAATAGTTTCGCATATCATATTGTATGAATAACGCATGAGATCTATGCAATTAATGTCCGCTTTTACAGTCGAGCCTTAATTACGCATATAATCGACTCCGGATGTAGAAAAAAGTCTATTTTTAATTATAAATCACGGAATACAATAGTGAATAGACTTTAGAAATATCACGCAGTAGATGATAAAGAATTTTCAGAGAGTAAATAGAGGCGGAGGCTATGGGTTGGAAATTCCATGCGAATTTCATTTTACAGAAGGTGAATTTTCGATCAATTTGCTAAAGGAAAAGCTTAAAAAGGAGGGACTTGACGCGAAAAAACAGCAGGAAATGATACTTCGCATTTTAATGCCGCCAAACAATGCTTTTGAGGTGTAAAGTGGCATATGTTATGCATGTATGATGTATGTCATCACATAAGTTTTAAGCATCATATTACAAAGCAAATTAGCTCAATATATGCATGTCCATGAGAACATATAAGAACGAGTCTAACCTGTTTCTTAATTGAACTTATTTATCTATATATTTCTTTTGGAATTATGTCCCGACAGATAACGAGATGACGTACATCGAGGATTTACTCAATAATGGTTTTTATAGTTTTGAGATGATCACGGAAAGAAATCTCGATGACGTGGTCTGTGGTATATGTGGTGTTTACCCTGAAATATGTTAGGGCGATGGCAATGAAAAAAATTCTTGCACAAACCGTCAGGTTTGAAATATTTTATACTACACGTGTATATATGCTATATGTTAAATTGCGATGAACTCAAATGGCACTATGCCCTTTTCTTTATATTTTATAATAGGTAACTATACTAAAGGTGATGAGGACCGCAAAGATATATGGTTCCATTGCAAGAGTTTCTTAAAAAATGTCGACGTCGTTGGCTCGAGAAAACTGTTTCTACAAGATCAAACGATAAGTTTTCAGTCGCGATAGAGGAACTGCCACCTATAATTGCACCTAGTCTCATTGGAACCGCAATAAACACCGAGAATAAAAAGAAAAGTGTGTACCTTATAAAGTCACATCAGCCGACAGGTTAGGGACGCCACGTTTTAGTGCCTTTTAACGTTTTGTCACGTTAAGCAAAGAAAGACAGCTTAAGCATAAGCAGCATGCATAAATGTTGAAGTTCCAGCTGTTTGCATGTCTTCGTCAAAATGTCTTGAATGATGATATAACAGTAGGATATCCTACATTTTATAAGTCTCCTACATTTTGGCTGAAAACTGTAGCTATTATATACTGATTCTGGAACGTTCATATGTTCAGGTGATCCGGCACTCTTACACGCGTTTATTTTAGAAAGTTGATATGGATGTACTTAAAGAATACGACGCAACGTTTATCAACGATATAGCCCTAGCTTTTGGGATACTTATATCAGGGAAATCTAAGGTTTGCTGCATGATTATAGCAAAATTCAGTTAATTATAACATAAGTTTTATCGGAGTCTTATATTGTGTTACGCAAGGCTTTATTGAGTTTAGAGATATGTATATAAAAATAGCTGTAAAAAAAGGAATATCAATCGCATGACGGGGATTAGTGAATGATTTTTGCCACAAGACGCCTGAGTAAATATAATTTTCGGCCATTAGCAAACATTAATGGCCTTTCCCTTTCATGTATGACATATCGTGAGATTAAATAAATAATAAGAGGAAAAAAAATATTTATACTCCTATCAGAATTAATAACTGGATAAACAGTCTTAAGTCGTCACTTATCTTAATGGTCGCATTTTATAAAAAAATGTGCGTGTTGTGGGCCACTCAAGTTCTTATATCAATCAATTGTGTTAAAATTTTGCGCGGTCAAGCATGTAATAGATTACGTCATCAAAAGTTCAATTCGATAAAGTGAAAATAGTTAAAGTTGAAAGATATTGTTCACAGACGTATTGTTTGTAAGTTTTACTAGTTGATGATGAATATTTTAAATTGTGAACATTTTTAAGCATTGATCGATTAAGCAGAAGACCAATTCGACTTGTGCGACAACGCCTTAAGCAAACAAATTATGAGAGCTGGAACGAGCTTCTAACGCCAACCCACTAGTACTTTTAAAACTAATCTAAAAACCCATCTTTTTAAATTAGCCTACATAGATTAGTTTTAATATAATTTTAATATATTTTTAGTCATATACTTATATCTATATTGTAGTATAACGGCGCTCTTGATCATTTAATGTAACAATTGTAAAAGATCTCCTACCTCGCGTAGAAAATAAAAACGTCTAACTAACAATTGTTTCAGTTTCTGCCTTTAAAGCTGCTTGCTAAAAAAATATTTATTATCATTGCAGCAATACTTGTGTGGCGTACTGCATGACTTGTACGGGAGCATTTTAACTGGTAACCGAAAATCTAATTTTGCCCACAATTGTTGAATGCCTTATATCTCGAATCCCATTCCAAAAAATTAAACTAATAGTCCTTTTTTTAGGAACTTTCTCCTAAAACTAGAGAGAAATATACGATCTTCGGTCACCAAGAGGAAAACGGAGTTATGAGCAGGTTCTATTTTGTAAAATTTCGGTTTTATTATACATGTATGTGTCATTTGGAAAATATCTATAAAATTTATATATATCTACAAAAATTATTATATTTATTCTTATGTTGTTTAGGGCATCATAGATGGATAAACGATAAAGATCGCAGATCGCAGACAAGAAATTTTTGCCGAACGCGAAGGCATTGCTTGCCATGACAACGGTATGTTACGTTATACGGCCTTTAGTTTGGATTTAACTTTTGTTAAAGACAATGTTTCTTTAAATTTAATACTTGTAACTGATTGCATGAAATGCAATTTTAGATGCTAAACGCCCAAAAGGTGTCTACAGTTTGCTACTGAAACAATAGGGGTGCTAGATAGTCAGAAAAGCACGTATATTATTAAAACCTTTAAAACACCAATAACTTAATATTAATATGGTCAAATAATTTATAGACGTACGTTTACATATCTTATATAGTTTTATACAAGAAAATAGTTCTGCCGAAGATAAAGAAATTAACGACTCATGTACTCTTTGTGGTCAAGACAGTCGGCCTAGCAAAAAGGGTGGACAAATGATATCATGGATTGACTGTGATTCTTGCAAAAGATGGTTTTATATGTATTCTGAATATGAGATTTCCATCATGTATATGATATAACTATATATATTTGTGTATTAAGTGCAAGAGTTGGCCGTTTGGCTGGTGTAAGGAGACATGTATCCATCTTAAATTAAAACGTTAAAAAATACGTCGCACTTAATGAACATTTCTTTTATGTTACTGTGCTTGAAAATGAAGAAAAAGGATGCCCCAGAAACATGGCAGTGTAGAAACTGTACTGAATCTGTGTCGTGGTAATAGTCTGGTAATTAACTAAATGTAAATAATTCTAGAAAAACACGACTCAATAAATGATTTATTAATTAAATATACAACTTAAAGATTTAACGAGGAGTTCTCTGAGGATTTGTTTGGTACATCGAGAATATATGCAAGTTTCAAGCTCTGAGACCATGTTTGGCATCTCCTAATACTAAAATACCCTCGAAACAGTTTTAAAAAAGAGTGTTGTGTAATGTCATAGTAAAATAACAAATGATTTTGCATGTAAAATTTAGACTATTTGATACTTAATTCCTTTGTAATTAATCATAAAACGCTTATCGCGGAAAGCATGATTGCCATTGGCGCCGCCGGATATGTTTGACAGGCTCTGTCAAAAAATTGATGTAAAATGGGTGTAGTGTTGGTTGGGTGTTGGGAGTTGAGAGTTGGTAGCTGATATGATCGGCTATCTTTAAAAGGGGGAACGGGGAATGGGGGAACGGGGAATCGGGGAACGGGGAACGGGGAATGGGGGAATATCGGGGAATATCGGGGAATATCGGGGAATAACGGGGAATATCGGGGAATATCGGGGAACGGGGGAATAACGGGTAATATCGGGGAATATTAGATTCACACAGCAAATTTTTAACAATTAATCATCCCAATGTAAAAGTAGCATGACGTATTTAAAAAGAATAATGTTAGACTTTTTCGACCGCAGTCCAATAACACAACATATCAAAGTATCACAACCTACTAATAAATAATGCATTATCTGGTCATAAAATTAGGAAATATTTAGGACGGAAGACCTAAATATTTGCAGAAGAATCGGTCATAAAAAGTTTCAAAAGGATAATTTTCGATTGAAACTTTTAAAGTTTCTGCGTTTGACACTATGGTGGAACTTCATTAAATACCAGTACCTAAAACTTTTTGCATATGACGTTGAAAGAGCATAACGTAACATAACATAACATTTGCATTTTTTCATGCATTAACACAACCGAAGTTATCAAACCAAATAATCAATGTCAATAGTCGATACAAATACTTATAATATTCATTTTCAAAAGATATATAGTTCTTAAGGTTTCACGGTTCAGTTATTAACGTCTAAACCAAACTCATTACTAAGTCTCTCAATATGCTCCGATCGAAAATAACGTGCGAAACTAAAAATAAAGTAATAAAGTTTTTCGTCTCAGACGGAAATCCGTCTACTAGTACTAAAATAAATTCTGCTGATATGTGGATATATGAAAACCAGGCTCTTACGTGCCGTTACGAATTTGAATTCCCGTCTGCGTCGAGTTTTTCCCGATATTTAGGTCATCCGTCCTAAATATTTCCTAATTTTATGACCAGATAATGCATTATTTATTAGTAGGTTGTGATACTTTGATATGTTGTGTTATTGGACTGCGGTCGAAAAAGTCTAACATTATTCTTTTTAAACACGCCATGCTACTTTTACATTGGGATGATTAATTGTTAAAAATTTGCTCTGTGAATCTAATATTCCCCGATATTCCCCGATATTCCCCAATATTCCCCCATTCCCCGATATTCCCCGATATTCCCCGTTATTCCCCCATTCCCCGATATTCCCCGATATTCCCCGATATTCCCTGATATTCCCCCATTCCCCGATTCCCCGTTCCCCCATTCCCCGTTCCCCCTTTTAAAGATAGCCGATATGATCAATTATGGGATTGTGAGTTGTCGTAAAATGAAGATATAAAAAGGGTTGGATTGTACGATTGAATTGTGAACCAGCGGAGGATTAAAATTCCTCAACTAAGAGCTTTCCGGTTAAAATTGAAATCGTTCACATACTATAAGTAACCAACGCATCACACTCGCTGCGACGTCTTCATTAGACTAAAGCGATTATGCAGGGGGGGGGGCAATGCAATGGCGGCGGTTAGCAATTCCCAGGCAATTCCACGAGTCGATGAAAATGAATTAATATTTCAGTCCCATGCACGGGAATTTTAGACCAAAAACGCTTAAACACAGGTCTCAAGTGTCACTACAATCTCAGCACGGCGACAATCACAGATCGCCACAACTGCCCCAAATATTAAGCTAAACAAATCGATAACTAGATAATTTTGCTCAAGCTGCTGGAAGGTATACGATTGAGAAAAAAGCAAAAGACAAGTGTGACTTATCTGTGGCGCCAGACGCATGATCGTCAATATCTCAGCGTGTTGTGTCCACTTTATGATCCGTTTTACCTAAAAAAGGGAATTTTTAGTACCGGATTTCTAATATGTCCCTCGAGTTACATCTTCAAAATTTCTGCCTCATCGTGCAACTCGTATATACACAGGGGGTTTGCATACAAATACGATTAGCGCATTAACAAAACAGCCGTAGTTTCATTTTGATTCCACCGAATCACTGCACAGTGCTTGTAGTTAAATAACAAGAATAGCGATCAACAGTATAACCAGTCTGATAGCTGAAATCGCGCGTTGATATAAAAATAACTCCAATACCCAATACAAGAAGAAATCTTCTTATATGGAGTACATTTATATGGAGTGGTAATAGTTTCGCATGTCATCCACCACTGCAATTCGTGTTTGCCTCAGAGGGTAAAGAAAGCTATTTTAAAAGGAATCCGCTTTCGATACAAAGCGGGACAACACAAGGACGACCCAACAAACCCAGAACACTGGACATCATTAAATTGCCTTAGCAAGTTACTATACGAAAACATGACTTCAAGAACATGGCAGGAGTCAAATTTAAACCAGACTAATCTGATTTTCTTTGAAACCGTTTTTACGTACGATTTTTCCATCATCAACACTGTATAACTAACTCACAGCACTAGATTTAATGCAATTATACGCGATGTACACGCATTAACTAACTTTAAAAACTCACCATTATGAATTACGATTTTATTTGCCTGCTATACTGCTGACATATTCCAAATCATCGTATATATTCTGGACCTAAACAGTAAATAATTGTTCATATTGTGTTCGCCGATTGAATACACAATGAAGAGGGAATACCAATTTAAAGCAATCCAATCATATGAAAACTTCAAAATGTCGCCACCACGTTTTAATAGGAAGCTGTATAAGGCGGGATACTGGCCACCGTAATAACGGTCAGCCAAATTAACTTCTTTAAATTTGGTGACGAGGATAAGTAGCCGCACCAACTCGCTATATTATAATACGCAATTCGAACAGCTTATCAGGTTCTGACATGCAAGCTAACAAATCATACGAACACATGCAAATTACTGGAGGGATCTATAGTTAAAGTAATTACAAGCATTAACCTTTCCTGCTGGACTACATGTATTATGATATAAATTATAAATCAGATTTGAAAAAGAAATCCAATGAAAAAGAAATCCAAGAGCTAAAATCAAGCATGTGCAATACAAAGAATGTTTTTTCATTGATGAAATTTTTAAGTTAAACAAACTGAGCTCAATCACCAACATAAAAGGCGCGCACAGACAGCCTACTGTACACGTTGTTGAAATTTCTTACTTTCAATCGTTTCCATACAATGCTATTTCTGGGTCCAGTGTGGTTTAACATGGCACAACGTGGCCTTGTCACAGTCAGGGGCCCTTAACTATCCATTAGTGGCACAGATTGATCTAATACTAAATGTTATTGTATTATATAGTATATAGTTATATAATTTTAAGTAACCGAGCGAACACCTCATAAGCGACCTAAAAAATAGATACTCAGGGAGTGCATTTGATAAATAAGTCAGAAAAAGCATTACCTAAAATGTCGTATAACTAAGCACAACATGATCTTAATTTTTAAAGATATTTTAGCGTTTTAAAGACAGAAGACTTAAATAAAACAACAAACGCACTACAAATTCAATTCAATGCTCCCGCTAAAAGCAATTGTATTTTCGATAACCCCGCTCCTTGGCTTGGTTGAGCGAATTTGGCTATTCGGACCTTTTTCACTTGTATCTCAAGCACATAATAGACATTTATCCCTTCTTAAGCTCAGAATACTGGTTAGATATTTAGTTGTTCTTATATTTTACGAAAATAAGCGGGATTATTTTGCCCGAAAGATCGGAAATACCGGTATCCAAACTGACAAACAGTAGCTAATGGCGGATAATGGCTTCCGACCGATTACGAATATTTTAGTCCTCGGAAAATATCGTCCTATCTATCTTACACAGACGATGACATAAAGGATTTTGCTTAAAAAAGCAAATCCTTGCGTTGCTTGCGGTCCTAGGAACGTGTTAAAAGAAGACACAAAGTCGAGTAATAAAGCTAGAAGTAAAAAATATCTCAATTCGTGAAAGAAGATACCGCAGAACTATGACATAAGCGGAACACTAATTATTCCCTTTATTCAAGCGTTTAAATACTATTTGTAAACTCCTTGGGTAGACTATTAAAAGCCGCAAAGTCCAAGAGTCAATTGAAGTATGATGCGTAGCAATGAACAGCGAGCTCTATACGCACGCTTTTGTTTAATAGCTAGCACAGGATTTGAAACAGCAATGAAGAACGAACTCTATACGCAGATCACACAGGTTGATTCTCGACATATTGAGGTTGAGGTTTGGCGGACAGATTGTGGTATGGTTGCGGTATAAGATGCAAAAGAATATGGGTTCGAACCAGATAATTTGTAAAATTACATAGATTACGGCATGCACGCAACTAACATAAGCAATTAAGCATGAATACAATTTACGCTATATACAATTGCAGACCAGGCTCTAGAATAACAACAGATTAACACAATAAGATAATATTCAACTTACTCTGGTTAGCGCAAACCAAGCTTGAATAGGATAGAATTTGCTCACACATATTTCGCGAAGTTTGTTTCGCCTTCTCGCTACGTACTGACACCTGATACATTAGCCTAACCAATCTTAATGACACATGTTAATTAAGTCACAGTGGAAGCGGCAACATATCAAGTTTCAACAACATACGTTTCAAACCTACAATATGGGTTTTGCTTCAAACACGTGTTTATTGGCATTACCGCATTAAAAATAGTATTTAAATAATTGTAATTTGAATAACGCGATAAGCGTGAACAATCAATCAATACAAACACGCGTATGGGCAGTTGAATTATAGTATAGACTAAATAAAACTGCTTTGTTTTTCCAAGGATTAGCCACACTATTTTGTACACTACATCTGTAAAGAAGTCTAGTCTGATAATGATAAATTGACAATGACACACCTTGAAATGGTTTACTTTGTTCGAAGCGCAAAGACTTGCGAGGTCGTTATTGAAGTTTTTCTCCTTAAATTCGCTTAGTAACATAATTGATCCGTCTACATTGGACACACTTTATAATATCTCCGTTTTAGACATTGCAATAGAGGAAAAACTGCGATAAATCGCTGCTCAATTGATCAAGGCATGCTGCTAAGGTAATGTAACAACAACGGAACTCGAATACAACCAGTGACATCACAAGTTCACACATCCCAGCCCCCTGGCAAAAATAGTCAAAATTTGCAAGATTGAAATATCGAAAAAACATTTTTAAAAAATCAGGAAAAATAGGGCATGATATCAGCATAACTAAAACTAGAACATGGCTTTAAAAATGGAAGAGAGGAATATCATTTTATAAAAGTATATATATCGATCCTGAATAAATAAGGTTAGGCTTTGTTCTTTTAGATAGGTTTGAAAGCGTCTGTTTTTTGTTTTCCCACCAGGTTACAAAAATATTTTGTAACCCTTCCCTAACCAGTAACCATTACTTTAACATGAATAACCTCAACCATAGCCAAAATTGGTTATTGACTGTTCCCCTCTGCCTGAAGTTGGACATCCACTACCACAAGAATGTGACTGCACCTGTTGTTTTATATAGAGGTCTGTTTTGCAGCACTATAAACCCCATTACTTTATTGCATGATTAAGTCCCATTACTTTATAGAGATATGCAGAAACACTGTTCCAGGTTTATTTAAACCATCATTAATAGGTTCGTTTTAAAAAACCTTTTTTTCTTGCATGCCTTAGCTGTTGCATGTCTCATTAGCTGTTGTTATCCTCTTTACTTGACACATAAAAGTTTTGTGGTAAAATTATACTATAACATTAAAAAAACCTTTTAAAATTCTCAAGCATAATTTTCAAACCTTGTTCACAAATTCAATGCATCCTACTGATTTAACTCTAAAACATAATGGATTCTATAGTAATTCTAGAGTTTAAAAGCACACATATTTTTTACAAGCGAAGCTATAAATATTTAGTTGATGAAAAATTACTTTTGCTTGAAAGTTTGAAGTTCTCCCATGTTCTATATTTTCCTGCGATAAAATGCCTTTATGATCGATTATTATTGAAGGTGGCAGATTATGACATAACTTAATTCTCAGTCTCATGACAGAATCAAATATAATAAAAATATTTATTTGTATAGTAAACATTTATTATTAGGCCGAGAGAAGTTAGGTGTCAGTTTACCGTAAACCGCCCGCATGGCTTCCGAGGTGCCGCTTAAAATTTTCATTATTTTATTTTTTTTCATTATTTGGGAAAAGTTTGAACATATTGGAATTGTTAAGACATTTCCGATGTATTAATCATTGGTATACATTTATCTACATGCTTTCTGGCCATATGATTTATGTGGATGATTTATTAAAGATGGATGTTTTATATTGGTTAATTCACAACCAATCAATAGCTTCGTTGCATATGTATACTCAACGAGACAGCTAGCTACAACACGTGTTTGTGAATTTCCCTTGATGGCGTCCGTGCGCATGAAATGTAAATATGTTCAACTCAAGGTTTATGTTCACGTCTATTAAATAGGTAAGTTTCAATAGCTTTTACTGATCCCTTTAGTGTTTGTGTTTTATTATATATCAATATTATTATTATAAACATGTATTTTTGGCTCGATTGTCTATTTTAATACAATGGTATATTAAATTTTGACTATCAAAAATATTTGTACAACATTGAATTCTCATCAATGATGATGGTGAGATACATGACCATGTTTGGTTTTTTTAAGATGTCACGGTCAGTTTGCATACGTATTTCATCAAAAGACGACGGGCAAGTTCTTGTTCCATGGACTTTTGTGAATTTCAATCATGTTTCATACACTGCGAATGAATTACTGAATGATATCCTGTTGGGAAGAGTCAGTTCAGTAGAAGTGAAAACAACCTGCAAAAACTACAAGTTGCATCATGGAATCGCTTCAAGCTCCTTTAATTCTACTGAAGGAATTAAGTTTGATGGAGAGCAAAATCTTGTTGAAAAAGTGGACATTTTTGAGACACGCTTCTTTGGGCTGGTTATTTCCCACAAGGAAGACTGTGAGATATGTTCATCACAAGTGCAAATACAAGCAGCAAAACCAAATGCTTTTGAAATTATGTTGGCAGCAGCAAGAGAACAACAAAGTGAAAATGTACCAAGAAGATATTCAAGTCCAGGCACCAAGAAGGAAGAACTCCATAATAAAGTATTAGATTGGTTCCAAGAAAACTGCTGCGAGTTCCCCAGAAGTGTACCACAAAGTGCAAAATCATTTGTTGCTAAAATTTGCAACATTGCATGGTACCTTGATGGACACCATGGCAAGATCGAAGGGACACTTCCATCCAAATTTCCAAAAAGCTTCAAAAATCTGTCTGGTTTCAACTTACCTGAGCTTTCAAAACACCGCAAACGCTCTATCAGCAACATTTCTGAAAATAAGCTAAAAGCAATGTGTATTGAGTTGAGGGAAGTTATACAGTCATTAACATTTCTAAATAACATTGGATCTCCATGGAATGACATTAAATGCGAAATTATCCAAGCCATCTGCACAGCTGAAGAGTACTGTGTGTTCCTAAGCAACAAGGCCAAGAAGATCAGCCTATCTCAGTTCAGGCCAAAAACCAACCTTGAACTGAAGGCAAATGTCAGTGTTGTACCAGAAACAAAGGACACCTGAAGGATTATTTATTGGAATTAAATAAGAAAGTGGAAAGTTCTGAGCTATTCACTCCTGTGTCTGTGCGTGAGTGTTTACCTGCTGGTACAAGTCGGCAGTATGCTTACTTGATGATAGAAGAATTGAAGTCAACTGGGCTTAAAACAAAGTCGGTGCTGTATACTTATTATCCTGGTGGGCCAAAGCAGGCATTGCATTTCATATGGAAAATTGAAAATGGCCTACCTGAAAGTGAGCTGTTAAATCGGTGTACTGCACTTATCAAGAAGATAGAGAATGACATGCCAAAGTTTCTATCCAGACTTCGGAAACGTGAATTCAAGCATATGTTTGGATTCTGTGCAAGCCCAGTAGCATTACGTGCTATGTTCCGTAACCTGACAAGTGATTGTTCTGCTACATCAGATATAGACAAAAGGTTTGATTATGCAGTTAGGGCTGAAGATGCAGGAATTATTGTAGATCTGAGAAATGTCAGTCCAGAAAGAAAGAAGGACACATTTGCACAGTTTTTTCAAGAAACCGAGCGGTATTTGTCTGAAGATGTAGGTGTTACTGTTAATGACCGAAGACATGGAGAGCAACTTTATCTTGCAAAGGCCCTGAGTTTTACCGATCTACACAAGCGTGTTGCCGAAAGGCTACCTGAAGGGACACCAACACCTTCAGTAAAGTGGTTACGCTATCAATTTCAACCTCTAAATCCAAATGCAGTGACAGCCAAGTACTTTAAAGGCACTCTAAACATTAAGATGATGGTTCAAAAACGCCAGGTATGATAATACAATTGTTTTATCACAGCTATAGTAAATTATAGAAACCGTGGATTAAGTAGAGTTTACTCTCAAACCTCAAAAACTTCAGAATGTTACACTTGAGTTTACCTTGCCATTTCAGGTACGAGTCAATCATGTGGACTCCCACTATTGTGCAGCAATGTGGCGTTACATGAGAGAGTTTGCAGTGATGCACCGTGATGTGGTGGAACTGGTTTCTATGGACGATAAACACAAGATTAAAGTGGGTGAGCCCAACTATCCTCTAGCTGCTGCCCAAAGAGGTAAACAAGTTTTGGTTGGAGTAAACCAAACAATGGCAGTGGGAGATCACGATTTTAGCAAGAGTACACTCACTCCTTCTGTGAATCTGATTGTAAGTAGTATTTTTATGGAGTAGTATGGGGATGGAGGAAACTAATTGAGCAATTGGTTAAGTTATAAATGCAACCTATATCAGATGCCATGTCTCCATGTTTTTTTAAAGATTGATATTCCTGAAACTATCAATGGCAGTTTTTACAGGGGAAATGTATATGTTGCATTTAAAGATGCCGTGTTTGAACCATCTTCGCCTCTGCGTCATTCATCTGAACTTCTGCAAATTTTACAAGAAAGAGGGGGTGAGCTAAATAATTTTTCTACATGATCATGATTCCTGTGTTTACAGTATGCCTTGCAGCATTGACTGGTACAAAATCATTAGTTACATGTAACTGTTATGTTTTAACAGTTAACTACTGTACCATATTATAATGGTGTTTACTGGCACTTTTGCCAATCAAATTACATGTATAAATATAACCTGTCAGCATGATAATATTAATTTTGTTCATTTTCTAAACTAACATTTTCAGAGTCAAAACCAGTGTTACTTCTTTATACTGATGGTGGCCCTGACCACCGGTCAACCTACATGTCTGTAAAGTTGGCACTAATTGCTTTGTTTAAAGCACTCGATTTGGACATGCTTATAGCCCTCAGAACAGCCCCAAGCAATTCATGGGCAAACCCTGTTGAGCGAGTGATGAGTATTATAAATATTGGCCTGCAAGGTGTTGGTGTTATGCGTGAGAAGATGAGTCCTGAATTTGAAAGGGCTGCAGGTAAAATATGTAATATTAAAAACTGATTGAAATTGCAACAACTGTTTTGGTGAGTGGCTCAGTATCATATAATATATTCACTTGACTTTTCAGCGAAGGCGAATAGTGTCAAGGAAATGCGTAAACAGATTACTGACAACCTAAAGGAGGAATTTCACTTGTCTCTAAGGCAGCCAATTGACCTGTTGAAGGGTCAAATGTTAAGATTAGGACTTAAAGAAAAGCCTTTACAGACATTCGAGCCTTCTACAGAGGATAACATCAATGAACTCTGGCAGCACTGCCTGGCAATTCAGAAGGAATTACAGGTTAAGATGTGTTTGACATTCTTAGTAACCAAATAAATACTGCATTTATTTACATATGATCTTATTTTAATTCAGAGAGGACATACAACTCAAAAAGATGTGAAAGACCTATCTCAGCTCCAGAAATATCTAAAGCATTGTTGCATCCAGAGCCATTATGGTTTTCAAATTAAAAAGTGTGGTAATAATCAGTGCGAGATGTGTGGGTAAGTGTTATGTGGCATGCAGCAAAAATGTGTTCATCTTATGGCATGTTAAATTTTTTAAATATGCAGTTGAAGCTGGTTAATTGTTATGTCATACCCCATATGTGTCAACCAATTGTGTTAATTTTTGCAACTTCCATGTTAGAGCTTTGAAGGATGAAAGAACAAGAAATATCAAGACATTACCATTCCCAGTCTTATCAGAAGACAAAGAGCATTATAAAAAATTTGAACAGGTGTATGGTACTAAAACCACTGAAGTAAGTCTTACCATAATATGTACATGTTCGTGCAAGTCATACCTGGACTACCAGGGTTACAATAGCCTGTTAATTTTTGACAACACACACACACACGGTTCAGATTAAGCCAGTGTCTGATGTCATAACTATTTTACATTCATGCAGGCACGGCCCAGTTTAAAAGTGAGAACCCCAAAGGAAAAAAAAAGCTTCCATTCTCCCCATCTGTACAGCATGCTAGAAACACTGACACAATGGTGCAATGTGAAGAGTGTGAGAAATGGAGATTAGTTTTTTCAAGAAAAAAGTTAAAAAGGCAGCAAAAAGAAAAGCTTGACCAGCTATTAGATGACATCTCTTACACATGCGGGTTTACGTTTGGTAATGTAATTTTATTTAATTTAACCATATATAAGCCAATATATGTATGTGTGTTAATTTTTTCTTCAATTTAACTGGTCACTAACTATGTGCAGATCATTGTATTAAAAGTGGTGCTTTGTGTTTTTTTCAGATGATGTAATTTTACCATCAGGGCTTGATGTCTATATTAAAGATGTGGACTGTGCTGACCACATTGAACGACTGTATTACAGCTGTGGTTATGAACCAATATGTATTTTTTGTGGAGAGTATGTGGCTACAGGTGAAGAAAATGAGGAGGCATACCCCCAGTGCCAGGAATGTGATCATGAGCCTATCAGCAAGAGAGTATAGCTTTAACTATTGCAACATTTTGTTTTTGTTAATAAAACTTTTATACATGTGATTTGTGGCATGTTTTTCATTGAGTATGGAACTTGGTATTTAGACCATAACCCATATTTTACTAGTAAACCAGTATTCTGCAAAATAATGAATAATGAATAATGAAAAAAATCCTCATCATTTTCAAAATGTCTGTTTACGGTAAACCAACACCTAACTTCCCTCGGCCTTATGTATTCTATACAATATGAAGCATTGTTAACCTTGGGTAGAAATTATATAATTATAACTGCACATAAACATTATTCTTCTAACTTACTAAAAAATCCTATAAACAATATAAATTGCATGATTATATACACAAATAGAATTCCCTGAAACCTTTTTCCTATCGGAAAATAATACAGTAGATCCCCCATTTTTAGGAGCTTAGTGTAAATCACCAAAAAAAGACAATTAAACATTTTACATCTACTGTAGTTCAATATTATGAGCAAGGCAAGAGCCATTGAAAGAGTAAGTTGAATGCTGCATAATTACTACAAATGCTGGTTTTTATTTAGTGTAATTGTCGTAAACATGTTATGGTTGATGTATTAAAATATTCCTCTGAGTGTGAAATTATCAGGTTATTCTTTTTTGTTATGACACCAACCAATAACCATGGTAACGGCTGTACTTTTAAACATCTGACTAGTGCAGCCATGAACATCGCATCACCATATGCGTTTAATTTCAAAAACTACTCACCGAATACAGTAGCTTATTTTCTTGCATAATACTTTTAACTTCAAGGCGAATATTTCCATTGTTCTATACCGCTACAACGTGGTCTGTTGTCGAAGAATTTTAGCCATATCGAAATGACGTCGGCGTTGGCCCAACCACGAAGCAAACATATTGGTCAAAATTTGTACTGTTTGAATTGTTTATTCTCAACAAAACTTCACCAGCGTGTGAAGAAACTTCCTATGTCTTTACATTTTCACAAATCGGGTAATTTGAAGTTAATTTTGGATCAATAAAAATCCAAATATAATATAGTTAACGCGACCACATGGTCAAAATTGGCCTCGACTCGTGGCTCCACGCGTCCCCACTTGTTTACTCGCCCCCTTCACACCCGATTCCCTTCTTGTAAGCTCCGAGCTCCGAGCACATTTTTGATATATGGAAAATGGAATTTTTGCCAGTACAAATGCAATTTTAAAAAATTTAACCGCTTTGGCTAAAATGTTCCAAACGTTTTTTGTACTGTAAGTTAAGATTTAAAAATATATTTTCTTTAGGAAGCCCAGGCTATTATATTCTTGGTGAAAATTTGATCAAAAAAGTTTAAAAAAGGACTGACTGAAAAGTATGAACAGCAACTCTGCTTGAGAAGTAAAGATACATAATTATGAATGTTTTCAGTGAATGTTTGTATCATCGAATGGTACTAATTATTAAAAAACTAATATCCTCTGCGAGTTAAAGCTATATAACGCCAAAATCTCGAAATGTTTTGCAATGCGGTATTTTGTCGATAGTCTAAAATTAAAACACGAATTTAGACGCATTGTTTGAAATTCGTCCTATATTGTTACTCTACAAGTATGCAAACGCTCTACCTGCTAGTTGACAAACAATAAAAAAGCAGCTCTGACAACGTTTCACTTTGGCAAACACAATTTGACAATTCGGGTAAAATATGGCAGTCGACAAGGCAAACTCAGATCGCACTTGAATTTAACAAACGAGGATTTAATATTGTTTTTAAAAACAACACGAACATTTAAACACAAGAAAACGAACAACTTACCGTTAATCTCCAAAATATTGGTCCAAAAAAAAAAGATAATCCGATACAGTTTAAAAAAAAACAAATTTTTCACCTTTCGAGCAGCGTTTTCGGCATACTTTTGTCACAGATTACCCAGATGTCTCACTTCTGATTAAAAAAGCGTAAGCGCTTGCTCAGCAAGTGACTAGAGGCATTCCCCCCCCGAAATTTCAAAATGGAGCCGAACTATTTTATACATGGAAAAAAACCTCCTCTCATTTGCTAGAGAAGGCGACTGTGTAGTTAAGTTTGTGTCTGAATCCATCATCATTTATACGCGCTTTGGAAAAGTGAGTTTAGAGTACCTCGTTTTCAATATTGTACGAGTGTTTTATCTTTTTTCGATTGTCGTAGGAGCGGAAAATTATAAGCAGTAGAAATCTCCATAATTTCAAACATATTTCTTTTAAAAAGTGTTTGAATATCTTTACATTGAATGGAACTTCCTGTACAAATCAATAAATGTACATATATTCCGACTCATTTGACACATCGTGCAGTTTTTCACTTCAATTCAGTTCGTCTCCATTTTGAAATTTTATTTCGGGGGGGTGAATACCTCTAGTCACTTGCTAAGCGTGCGCAGAAAGCGATGCGCAGTGACGAATCGCTTACGCTTTTGAGTCAGAAGTGAGACATCTGGGTGTTAATCTGTGCTTTTGTATTGAAATTTGGCCGAAGGAGCTACAAGAAGAGAATCGGGTGGTTGCGTGGCGCGTGGAAATGACGTGTTAGGCAAAACGCGGGGACATCATTTCAAATCGGAAGAGACGAGTCTCTGTCATTGAACTCAAAAGAACTGGAAGGCTACCTCCGGCCGGAGATTTGAAGCCAAATCTTGCCTCCTCTGCAGGCCCTCGTTGCCTCACGGGAAGGTTGCGCACAATCCTCTCGAAATTGCAACCTTCCCATGAGGCAACAGAACGGGGGGCTGCGGAGGAGGCAGGTGTTTAGTCTGCCTAAACGGAGCCAGGTGTTTAAATTGCATAACTGTTGGGTGGTTTTGTTTTCATTTATCCCGTCGTCGTCGCACGCTTCAACGGAAGATACGTTTCCCCGTTGCTTTTTGTCCAAAAAATATTTGGTGTGGTTGTGTTCAGTGGAAGTGAAACCGAAAACTTTCCATTTGTTTTTCAGAGTAAAACTTTCCATTAGTTTTGCCATTTGTGCAGTTAAGGAAATAGGTCTAAGGTCATCTTCAATTTGATTTAGGAGGTGATATGACCATTGGGACGATAAATGATCTCTTTAACTCTTGAGGAAAAACACCATGTATCATCGATGAATTATAAATATCGGTTATCATCGAGGCCAACTCAAAAACAAAGGTCTTTAAAAATTTATTTGGAAGAAAGTCAGGACCCGGAGATTTAGAAGTTTTTATGTCTATGAATAAAAAATTGAACTAGTATCAACCAGAAAGGAATCTGGAACTTCGGTTACTTCAATGTTGTCCGCATCACACTAGGGTGTAAATTAGCTGTTAACCTGACCAGAAAATCTTCATATGTCGCCGCCAGATCTTTACAGGTGGCGAAACCATCACACAGCAAATGGTGATACCACAATTCACTCGATGAAAGACCATGCACCCAAAGCTTTAATCTCAGCTCCTTCTATCACCTAGCAGGGTTAGCCTTTTTAAGCTTGTTAACCGAATGAGGATAAAAATTTACTGCAGCCAGTTTTAATTTCCCATTGAACTTTATTACGCCAATGCTCTTGCCACTGAGCTATACAGAGGTAGCTGACAAGAGCAAGCATTGCACCGGCATCGCAAAAGCGTAGGTTCGGTTTCTGCCGGAAGACCGATAGTTGACTCATTTTTTCATCAACTGTTCACTCTGAACACGACGTTACAGTGACAACACTGATGCACGTGTTTTTATATTACCGCTTTAAATAAATAAACTGCACACGCATTTATTCCCCGAGCCGGCGCGAAGCGCCGTGCGAGGGTACTAATTCCGCTGGGAGATTTATTACACCCAGGTATTGTGACAGAACATAGCGGAATCCAAAGTTGCTCAAATTCTATGTCGTGGACGTGGACGTTCAATGGTCATGGTACTTGTGCGCATGCGTGAAATGCGAACGAGTGTAGACTGGTAATCAACGAACGTTCTGATTGGCTAAGACAGAAAGTTTGTAATTCAATGAGAACGTCAGCAATTTAATTGTCATTTCGTAAACATTTTTGACTTTTTGTAAAAGCGTTTCATAAACTTTGTGCAAAGAAAGTAAAACGAGAAGAAACAAGATATATGAAGCATGACAGATAGCAAAGATGAACGTGGATACAATCAAAACAAAGCCGTGTAAGAGGAATAATTCATAATCTGCAAGCTTATAAATGTTTTCAAAGACAAAGGGTACGTGTTTACTTTGTTTATCTCGTACTTGTTTCGCGGTAAGAATGAGCCGTATTTGTATACTTTTCAGCTTTGTATGCCGTTCATTTGTTAAATTTTCAGCTTTTTCTGCAAACGCATAAACCTGTGAAGGGCTATTACACCTTTGCTTTAACTTTAAAAAGTGTTTTTGAAAGTGTAATTTGAATTTTGGTATCAAAAATACACTCTATATTTATAAAGTATACTGAAACTTTTAGCCGCCGGCGTTGACTGCAATTACAGAATAAAATAACATTTGAAGTTTTTTTTTGTCTGTGAAGATTTTGTACTGTTTTAATCGTTTGAAACTTCGATTTTAAACCGTTACTTAATTGCTGGCAAGGTATAATGCTGCAAAATTAAACGGGCAATATTTACACTAGCTTTATGATTATTTTTGTATTGAATGATGGAAACATTAAGACTGATTTGAGTTTTTTGTCATTTCATAATATAAGTTTAGGTCGGGTTAACTCAGGAAATTGTGTACTTGGTTTGAAATAGCGAGGGGTTGCTGCATGCATGTATTTCTAGTATTCGTGTATATGCTGCATGGTGGTTAAAATGTGTCATTTTTTCTTTGTACATAAGTTTAATTAAGTTCGTTGCATAACAAAGCGATATTATAAAAGCCTATAGAATTAATAAAAAATGTTCAAACGCTCTTCATCTGAAGGACGTGGCTACGTAAGTTAAATATAAAATATGTACAGCCGCACGTATATAGGTAACTCAGAAATACAGCTGCTGTGTACTGTGTACATCTTGTATAGTAGATATCGGTTTTGGAGAAGAAATAATTATATATCGCCTCTGAAAGAACACAAGCCAGCTAAGGACCTAGGTAGGATTTTTTCTATGATTTAGAATTATACTTATTATAGCTTGTTCAGTTTCACCATCGTCAAAAACTGTTCCTTTTAAGGTCTATATGCATGATATATCTTATTGTTGATGCTCATTGCAATTGTTAGTTAGTGAAATTATATGAATTGTTTTATCAATTCTGACAATCAGCGATGGATTGTTTTGTTTTTAAGAAAAATAAGTTACATGGGACTTTGTTGGCTTCATGATATGAATTTGATACATGCATGCATGCAGTTATATTTCTCTCAAAGCATCATGCAATTTATATTATTGTAAGCCTAAAACACATTCATGTATATCGTGGACAAAGTATAATTATTTTCAAGCGACTACTGGTGGTTTATTGTATTTGTTTTCGACGCTTTTTTACTGTGTTACTGTGTTACTATATATATATGCTAAAACTATTTTTTACTATGTTACTATGTTTACTATATTAAAAAGCTTGATTTTTGCCCCAAGCTAGTGCTCTCGTTAGATTTACATTTCTATTTACAGCCAATTTAATTCCCGTTTTAATTTTATTCAAGTTGAAAGCAAAAATTCATATGTTCGAATTATCTTTATTGTATGTATATATATATATATATATATATATATATATATATATATATATATATATATATATATATATATATATATATATATATATATATATAAACTCAAAATATTCACCCATTAGACTGGAAAACTATATGCATGAATTATATATACTATTGGGAAAATTTATACATATCTACGAGCATCGCATTGTAGGTCTAGATTGGTCTAGATATTTTGTTAAGAGCATATATACACAAGCCGGTTCAAGAATCCAAAACGTATAATGAAATTACAATAGCCGTTTTATAGCTCGTCTCTATAATGGTATCATACGTAATGTTAGATAATTATAGAAATATTATAAAAATATTTCGCCTGTTTCTTTTGCCTGAATTTCGACCACTTGAATAAATTAATTCTGCTTCATTGCATGCTCACAATTCAAAAGAAGCAGGCGAAATATTTCGCATTTCGCTTGAAAATTTAGCCCGTGGAGTTAGGGCTTAAATTATTGATAAAATTTCTTGTACATGCACTAAAACAGCTAAAAAGGCGAAATTTTTCCATTTTTCTGGTTTTTTCTTTACAAAGGCAGGTGATTTTCAAACTATAGACTCCAAGGAAACGTTGTTGTTGAACTGTGTTACCAAAACAACGTCATGAAAACATATTCAATATTATTTATGCGCCCTACTCCTAAAGTCAAATTTATTCGCTTTTGGAAAATAAAAAACTTGAAAAATGAAAAATCACGTCGCGTTGCCCCATCATACATGCATGTCCGGCCTGTGTTGACAATTTGGAAAGTGTAAGTAGATCGTTGAGGGAATATATAGTTGCTCGTATGTCATTAAATCAAATTACACCTGCATCAACATCTAGGTCGGTAGCCGACATCGCTGTAGCGAAGGAAACTCGAAAGGAAATTTAAAACGGAAGCCAGCCACGCTAGGATATTTTTCCAAACAATTTTGTAACAGAATTCAGAGTTCTTTAGATTCAGTACAATTGAATACATTTTCTTACTGGTCGACATGCAAGAAAACTAATTTCTTTTCATAAATTGTGCCTCTCTGTCTATGATAAATTTTATCATATAAAATTATAGTGCAGTGCATTTCAGTGCATGGCGTCGCTATCTTGATAAGTTGGGGGGACTTATTTATATATTCGTGTTTTACATTATTCATTTCTTTTCAAATTGAGTGTTTTAACGGTCTGTGAACACGAATATATGAATATGTCCACCCCACTTATCGATACTGGCGACGCCACTGGTGCATTTGTTAGTCTTTGAATGCATGCATCCATTTTTTTAAATTAGAATATATCGTTGCGAAGAAACTTTAAAAAAACACGAAGGTGATGCAAGATATGGGTTGATCTTGTTGAATTAATATATATGATGCTATATTTTCCGAAGCACATTTTATATATAGCTTAGCTACTCGGAGTTCACGCTATATGCTATATGAAGCGATAATCAGGCTAGCTACAGGTCTGGTTATTATTACTCCGGCGTCAGCGACGGAGTTGAAAATTCGCCTCGGTTTTGTTTTGTTTTTGTTTTTTTTTTTTATTATTTTTCGTCGTCGCAAGTCTGAAATGGCGCGAACTATTCTAGTATTTGAAATGTGTATGTAACCGTATTTATCTACGTCCCAGTCTTATCTCCCAAGAGTTGTGGTGCACAGCTTTGGCTAATTTTCCGATGCGCGATTCGATTTCGCTCGCATCAGTCGCATGATACGGCAATTCCTCCAAGAGGAACAAATATACCGTTGTTTTAATGCTGTTTGATTAAGTTTAGATTGAATTGGGGTAAGAATATATTTAATACATGTAGATTCTGGTCCTATTTTAATAATATCGCTGCTATTTCGCCGTTTAACAAGATGATGTGGTCGTGTATGGGCGCGTTGACACGTCGTAGTTTGCACAGGATTGAAAATATAATATATAAGCGCCTATTCCAAAAGCAAAGTGTAAGACAAAGCGAATGTATCATGCGGTTTATTTACATTTTTGAACAATTGAACTTCTATACTTTTTAAAGTACGATGTGCTTTTGAATTTCGCGATCGAACATTTAGGTTCGCAAGGCATCTAAATGCGAATATGAACTGTATTGTTTATGTTCAGAAGCTCTATATTGAAGACTGGCACGTGCGCCGGAGTTAACGCCAGAACAGGCGTCTTGTTCTCTATATTTACATCCTGATATAAGGTATCGAGTTACGCTCGAGGTATCGAGCGTTTGTTCAGTCATAATATATAGCTTCTCTTCAAGGCAGAAGTTGCATCTTCTTGGTCCTGCTTTGTAGGCTGAGACAGTTTTCAGAAGGGAAATGATATAGAAAGTGCTTTCTTAGCTTCCTTCAGCTTCCATATATATTTTGAAGAAGTTGTAGGAATTGTTGTCCGATGTTTTTACGCTTTTCGAGTAAGGGGTTTTATCAGATTGTGTTGCGTTGCTGTTTACGTCTTTGCGTTGATGTTGTCATTGTTAGTTAATTGCTCGTACGTAAGTGTTGCGTCATATTTGCTTTGCCTCAGTGCGTTGTTGTACAGTTGAGATGGAGCGTCAAAAGTTGTTTGGTCGCATAATAGTTTGTTGATTCGTTTGTTGATGGATGATGGAAGTTGTCGTGTGATGATTGCAGGGGGGTGATTAGAAAGGCGGTTGATGTATAGTGGGTCTCGTTTTGTTCTCTGTATAGGGTTTGTATGTTCCGTCAGTAAAGTCAAGTGTAACGTCAAGGAAATTTACCCGCTTCAAGTTAGCCGCGGCGGTCATTTTCAGCCCGAGATTCTTAAAAGTTTCGGTCAACTGCTTTCTAGCTTTGTCACCTTATCTGCCTGACGTAGCACGTATAGCGGCGAGGCCGTCATCGCGGCACAGCCCGACGTTCTTCAGTTGCCCTTTTAGTTTACTTAAGATTAATAAACCAACGAGTTTGCAGATTTCGGCGCCATCAAAACTGCCCATCGTTACATCAAAAGCATCTGCGGTGTTTGACTTTGTCCACGTCTGGTTGTTGTTGAATAATAGCGATTGCTAAAAGTTTTATAGTGTCAATGATAGCGTGTTGTGATATTTGTCGTGTCAAAATTCAAATTACACTTTCAATTGACTTAAATAACACTTTTTCAAGTTAAAGGTGTGATAGCCTTTCATAGTTGGTTATGCCTTTGTAAAACGGCATACAAAGCTGAAAAATATACAAATAAACTGCATACTTACCGCAAAGCAAATACGAAAACACGTAATTAGTAAAAGTAAACACGTATACCCTTTTAAAACATTTATAAGCGTGCAGATAGTGAATTATTTCTCTTACACTGCTTTCTCTTAAACTGTATCCCTGCTCTTCTTAGTTATCTGTCATTCTTTATCTTGTTTCTTCTCTTTTTTTTTGCACAAAGTTTATGATGAAACGACACACAAACGCTTGAAACAAGAGTTTGAAAGACGAAATGACAGTTAAATTGCTGACGTTCTCATTGAAATACAAACTTTCTGTCTTAGCCAATAAGAACGTTGTTGATGATTACCAGTCATTACTCGCGCATGCGCATAATAGACAAAACGGTCGAACGTCGACCGTCTACCATCATAGAGATTATAAATAGCACTAGAGGGGTCATCGAGGAGAAATTGGGGAGCGCGTTAATGGGGGGCAAATCCAAGTCCCGGATGTTCACTCAATCACGATGTCCGAGGCCAAAATATGTCGTTTTTAACGAGTTTTTTTTATTTCTAAATGTTTTTTTGCCTAAAATATCGTCTCAGGATGTCTAAATTAGTAAAACCAGTTTCAAAAAGCACTGTTTTTCCTTAAAAAACCGGCAAAGCGACCTAAATAACGAATATAATTTTTCTAAAATTGTTGCTAACGTGGTTGCTAAGGAGGCATTGATCTAGCCAATCAGCGCTTGGCTTACCATCCGGGACTTGAATTTGCCCTCCATTGTCGCGCTCCCTTTTCCGACTGATTCTTTTGATACCAATGCCTCCTTTAGTGTTATTTATAATCTCTATGTCTACCATCATGACAAAGAATTTGGTCAACTTTAGATTCCACGATGTTCTCCCGGGTTCCGGGTGAAATTCCTAATCTCCGGGCGGAATTAGTACCCTCGCACGTTGCTCCGCACTTGGGTCGGCTTGGGGATAATAGCGAGTTTGAGCAAGGCAACGAAGTACGAAGATTAGGACGTGTTTCGGTGGAGGTAGGCTGGGAATAGTAGTCTTCGTCTTAAGTCTTCGTGCAGCGGGATATTTGAATTGAGCAGTTCTGTCAAAGTTATACGACTACGAACACGGTACTAATTTTGTAAACATGAACAAAGCTGAATACGAGATGGCTATTTTAGCATTGTTTTCAGAAGCTGCTTTGGAAGTGGAAGATTTTATGCTTCTTTACGGTTTAAAATCTCAAACAACAATTATATTCCATACTATTCAGGATTTGACTTGAATATGTCTTACCTTGAAAACTTTGTTCTGACCACAACAAACTTTGTCAAAATATTCGTCCTAAACCAGGGCAACAGGACGAAGACGTTAAACCCTCACCGCTGACCTTAAGCGGAGTATGCGCAAAATGATGCGCAGGCGTTAAAAAATTGTGAAGTTTGTCTTCATCTTCGTACTTCGTTGCCTTGCTCAAACTCCATAATGCGACATTGCAAAGACTTGTGTAACAAATTACTGCCCTATCGTTGTTTTTGGGTAATTTATTAAGAACAATGTTGTTAAATGGTTAGGAAAATAGGAAAACCTCCATCAATACACCTACCACTACCAGATATTTTGCCTTAACATGTGTGGCTTACTGTCTGTAATCACATGGTGACTGTCGGTAAAAAATACTGAATACAACTTTGCATAAGAAAAATGAACTATACAAAGCACATACCGCCGTAAAGCCTCTTACAGACTAGCAAGTTTTCTATGACAGGTTTTTATGTGATAAGTTTTAATTGTTCGTCTGTACGCCTAACTTTGACACTTTTTTCTATGACAAGTACACTTGTTCAAAATCAAGCGGTAGGCCAGCGGACTATAGTATTTTGCGCTCACGTTGTTCGCTGTAGGATTACATCGTTGGCTGCAAACTAAATTGTCAAAGTAAACTTGTTGGCACGTTCACACGAGCAAATAAACTTGTCAAAGAAAAACTTGTCATAGAAAATTTCATTGTGCATACACACGTGCAATTGCCAATTGAAACTTGTCATAGAAAACTTGCTCGTTTGTAAGAGGCTTATAAATGCAGTTTCGCCTTGTTGTAGATTGGTTTAGTTTCCTTTTGTTGATTAACATCACTAAAACTAAAATTGGATTGACTAGGGGTTGAATTCATTAGGAATCTGATTGCCATTGGGATGTCGTGTATAATAGTGCTGCAGAATTGCAGCTGCCATGTCACTGATTTTGTCAATTTGATATTCATTGTATTTCTGTTCAGATAATCTGTCTACATTTCTTGTGAAATAAGCAGAATTGACTAAGATGGCCTTCGTTTCAACCAAAATTTTGTTTCCTTTAACAATCTTGATTTACTTTGGCGGAATTCTGATCAATTGCAACGAAGATATTCCCATTTGTGACAAGCAATTAAAACAACTGAGAGAAGACGTGAAAAACTGGGAAAGAAGATGTGTGAATGAAAGTCTGGGAAACTTGGATGAAGTCAAACGACATTTTAATGCAAAACGACTATCACTCAATGAACGTCGACGTGAGAATAATTCCCCTAGTTGCACGGCAGAAAAAGAATATTTCCAGGCAAGAATGCGTATGCACTCAAAAATGTGCTTCTATGATGGTGAGCTAATCAATTCTCTTATATCTTTTGTGTATTATGTCAAAATGAGGGCTGGTTCAACCCTAGCAGTGGTGCAGGCTCATTAGGAAATCTTTCTGAAAGTTTTCGAGTGTTTCAAGATGTAACCACTCTTTTTTTCTAAGAAGTATACAACATAGGTCTAAGTTAGGTTCATGTCACATAAACCCCACTCCTACGAGGAGAATGCAGGAAATCGTCTTCTTATTCCAGGACCTTATCCTGAGCAATATATGTTCTTGGCGAACGACACTGCAATCGTGGTCATTGATTTAATAACACTTGACACAACAGTCGTCGTCGATGGAAAAAGGAATATAAGAACGCTGGGCATTGACCTAGAGGGTAAGAAAATATATTTTGCGGAATACGAGAAAGAGATTCGTCGGGCAAATTTTGACGGCACTTATGAAGAAATCGTTGTGAATGATGCTGAGGCATGGCAATTAACAATTGATTGGATAGGGCGTCGTATATTCTGGATTAAACACTCTAAGCTTACCATTAACGTGGCGACTTTAGACGGTAAAGACAAAAGAAAGCTGATTAAAAGATCCAAGTCTCAGGGCATAGCAGTTGACCCCATCGAAGGGTGAGTGTTTCATAAATTGAGAAGTAATGGCATCAAAAGCTAATTATTGAGTTCCTTTTAAGCAAAAATATAATCACTATAAAGTCAGATTTGTAAGAAAGTTTATTGCGACGTAAGTAACTGTATTATTCGGATTTTGTTTGTGTTTTTTTTCCGATTTGTTTTATCATGAATTCATTCTTCTTAATGTCATTCCATTGTGAGATGCTATTTTACAATGCCGAACCGGCCTTAACATAAAATAAATTATTTATGTCTGTTATAGGGGTCTGTTATTTGCACAAAATCAGTTGAATGTATCAAGTCGGGTTTGCAAATCGGTTAAAATGCAGGGGGTGCTTATAATCGCATGTTTCTGGACACGAAGTCATATCCTGCCCAATGATGTATCTTTGGATGAGAATATTGTTTGTTTTCTCTTGGTAACACAGATCTTTAAAAGAAAATATTTTTTATTTATATAATAATGTTAAGAATTCAAGCAATTTCATTGGTCAAGAGCCATGATCTATAAGAGGACAGAGGCAAGGAATGACGTCACAAATAACTTCTCTCGTTTTATTTTTTTAGCTAATCACATTTTAGCATGGTCTTAAGCTAACCAATAGAATTTCTTCAATCCTATAGATCATGTGCGCGTGATATCTGCAAAATTTTTACTTTGACAATTTTCCAGATTGTTCGTGAAACTATTTGCCTGTTTAATTTCGTTTTTTTTTATTTTATTATATAAAATAAATAGACAACAATGAACCGTTAGTCTGAAATAAAATAGAAAATTTTCAGTCTCAACCTGTGTCTTGCTTGATTCATATTTTGACTCTCAACATGTCCTGTTTATTCGGAATTTGTTTTTTGAGTGTTCAGAATACAGGCGTATGTCTCTCAATAATTTCATTATTCATTTCTTTTCAATGATTCATTGCATTTGTAGCCGCAATATCCCTGATTATATAGCTAGCTTTCAGCCAGTTTTATCAATAATCACAATTCTGTATTGTTGTTCGATGTAGATATTTATTTTGGACTGGTCGTGATGGAGAAAACGTAATGCAAAGACACTTGGCTATGAACAACGACAAACAAATATATGGTTTCAACAGATATGAAAATTACGTTCTGGCTCTTGACTACAACAGGAAGCGAATTTACGCGTTCGAAGAAATCGAAGAAGCTAACGTCATAATTGAAATGAATTACGATGGATGTGACAGAAATCATACAATTAATTATGGTTCAAATGGTTTTGGCGGACGTTTGTCAGTGGACGTTATTGGAGATTTTCTTTACTGGAAAGAAAGAAATTCACCCATTATTATAAAAATGAATGTCACCAGCAGAGATATATCTCGTTATATTCCGTTACCAAAAAGCTTCACCGTGAGAAAGCTTCTCGTCGTAGACAAAGATCGACAGCCTGAAGGTATGTTCATACATTCGGATAAATGATGCAATTTCTAAATTCGTTTTTTGGTAAGGAACTACCCAACCGACATTAGAATAAATCGTCCGTCTCGTTTCAGGCATTTCTTTTGTGTGTCTAATGTCGTTTGAATTGCTGCCCTTTAAGTTACAATATATATACAAATTTATACAATATATATACCAATATATATACCATGCTTTCAGTAGCTAAGTTGGCCAAATTTTGTATATCAGAAACTTTATTCCTATAGAATACTAACTTATGGAGTATTTTTACTTTCGCAGGAAAATGCGCAAAAATTTCATGTCTTCACGGCCACTGTTCTAACACAAATGGCACAGAAATTTGTCATTGTGATGAAGGTTTCAAACACAACGGACAATCTTGCGCAGGTATACAAGAAATAAAACCAAACAAATTTATGCACGTCTTATATAGCTACGAGTCATTACTATTTCGACTAGATACACTTTAAAAGGCCTATTTTTTCCTGTTTTGTCAGCGGCTAATGTTGCAAATAGAGATAACAATGGCTTCTTTTGCCTGACTACTCCCTCCCTAATTATGATTTCGGTGGTTCACAATTGAATTGTTAGACGTTTTCTTAGACCTGCATACCTTTTTTTGTTAGCTTAAACAGCTAAAAATGCCTATGTGACGAAATTTTACTCTCTATTTTTATGGTCGCATTATTTTCATGCTCGCAAAGAACTCTTAAAAATCACTGAATCACTGAATATAACAAATTTTGGTAACATATGCTTTTCCTCAGGATATTGAATTTTGTATGATATCCGAATTGCACATCTAATGACACCACACTTCTTAATGAGTTTTTAGAAAATCAGTTGTCTTAACGAACAATTATCAAAGTGCATACAGTGCATGTGTGAATTCATAACTGGGTGAAAGTTCACTGTTTTAATTTTTTTAATTCGAAATTTTACTTTATGGGGGTCTGACAGTTTAAAATTTTTTCGTTGACTTTGAACTTTGAACATGAAACTTTAACCTGGCTATATTAGTAAGCTAGTTATTCTGAGCAGAAAAAGAGTTGTATGAATGTGCAGTCACCATAGTTACGACAACCAAACGCACCCAATGATGAAAAATGGACGATTTTTGTAAACACGATAACTAACCAGGTGTTAACGCTAGAACAACAGAATTGGTATTATTTAGTTACAAATATTTTTGCCTCGGAGCTAAGCCTACAGCAAATCAAACTTTTACGGTATTAAAGGCTATTAAACGTTTGGCAACCTATGATTATAAAACTTCTACGATCTATCTAAAATAATTAACAGTTGGTATTTTTCTTATATTGAATGGAATACGCCACTTTTAGGTTCACCCCCGACACAATCGTCTTTAATTAAAGTCGACTAAGAAAATTTTATCAAGTTAGCTTCATTACTTTTTGAGTTATCGTGCAAGAAAGTATATAAGGGGATTTTAGTTTGCTATTTAGTTTGCTCAGAAAGTTTTGCGTTATAGAGAACAATACAATACAACAATGAAACAATAGAATAAGCCAATCGACCCCTTATATTTGCTCGGGTTAAAACCCTCATTAATAAAAATTTCGTTTAACTCTCGCGCGTTCTTTATGTAATTTTTTTTTTGAGAAAAATATTCAGCATCTATTAGGGAGACATGCATTTAAGATTGCATCCCTAAAAATTTTTAAAATAGGTATTCTCAGTGCGGTAGACCACCTTAATATTTCTTTTACTCATTATGCAGTGTAGTTGTCATTGATTGTATGGTATTTAAATATTCAGTTCTGCCCGACGGACGAATCCGTCGGGCAGAACTGAATAAATAAATAAATTCGTCGTTTTGGATTTGGCCCTGAACTTTATATCATCGAGATATTTTCTAGTCTCTTTTAACAAATTTGTTTAGATATTGATGAATGCGTGCCATCCCCGTGCAATCTTACAGGTCTGGAGCGCTCATGCAACAACACTCCAGGTTCTTACATTTGTATGTGCAAAAATGGGTTCACTTTCAAGGAAGCCAGTTGTGCAGGTATGTAGATACTCTCACATTTTGTATTTTATTTTCATTTCTTATTTTCTTGTTAGGACACACACATTTAATGAGAGTATATTAAAGTCAAATAAAACCATTCTTTCCCCCAAAGAGTCAGTTTGAAAAGACAGATTCGATTCATCTCATTAAAACGCATAAATTGTAATAATTGTTCTCCGCGTTGCGGTCAAAATTACGTACATAGACATGAAAAAAAATTCGGTTTAAATGAATTAAGAAATTTAGCAATAAGATCGAAATTAGCGTAAAAGAGCCTTAAAGTTGTCCGATCCAGCCTTTTCGGTATTCGTAGAAAATAATTAACACTTATTTGCCGCGATGGAAGGAAACAAAGATCAGAGGAATAATATTCCTGTCTGCCTAACATTATATAAGCCAAGTAGCTAGCGCTTAGTTCATCTCAAAGAAAGGGGTGGGGTCACTGATGCTACATCTGCTATTACTAACACTTGTGTCAGTCCAGATGCCTTTTTGGCTGGTTTTCACGATAGTAATAGCAATATATCGTGTCAAAAAAATTGAACTTGTTTATATTATGATAAACGTACACAATATTTTATCGCGGTTATGCTGATGAGAATTCTCTCACGAGTTGAGATCGCACATACGTTACGTAGGAGCGAATATGAAGTTTCACACATTTGCATGGGATGAAATTGCTGTTCTATGGTACGTGTACTCAAAAAATCCTGAGGCCACACAAAAATCGCTGAAATCGAGATGCACGTCAAGAATACAGGGCTGCGCGCGGTTCACACAATAAACTAAATAAAGCAGCTAATATATAGCGCAGCAAGAGAAACTCCAAAAAACAAGAAACAGAATTTAGATTTAGAAAGTGTGGAATGTATCATCGTCGAGAATTGCACTCATTTACATACCGCAGTACCTATATTTGCCCGAGAGAAAAGAGACACTTGGACTAAGGGACTAAAAATCAGCTGGAAGTTGTCTTTCTTTACATGTGTAATTTTCTATGTTATAGCCAACTCTGAACTGAAAATCAGATTGAATGGTTCAAGTAACAATATGAGCGGAAGAGTGGAAATATATCATCCAACACTTGGCTGGGGTAAAGTCTGTGATCGACACGATTATGGATACTTGAGAACTACCCAAGGTAAGGTCATCTGCCGTCAGTTGGGTTTCTCAGGAGTGACCTGGATCGGGACCGATTATCGCTTTGGCGATGGAAGTGGTCCCGTATTCCTTTCTAATGTTCAGTGCTCTGGTGATGAAGCTTACATCTGGGATTGCAGTCATAATGGATGGAATAATAATCCCGGGTACTGCGAAGATAGTCGTGGTGTCGTTGTGGATTGCAACTGAGATCACAATCACTTTCTTTTACTTACTGCTCGCATAGTGAATAATAATTATGTGGTCTGTAAATTAGCTAAACACCTGAGCGTCAATGATTTAGAAATTTGCGACTAAATGTCCGTCGCTTGTACACTAATTTGCGGTTCAGCAATACGTGTAATGGCATTTAAGTTTTACGATATAAAATGCATTGAGTTAAAATATAAAACGTAGAATCTTTTCAACCACAGACTTTGAGCACTGTTTGGCGACCTCAAGATGGATTGAACAGCTGTTTAAAAATGTTTTGGTGACCGAAGTTTTAAATAAACAATATTTAAAAATAAAGTGCTTAAATTTTAGCTGTGCTCTCTCAAGGAATTTCTAACATTACCCACATCCATGCATACGAACATTTCGATTCGGATAATTGATGAATTGACGTGTGATATATTATTGCCATTCGTACTCCTGATAAAAATTTTTCTGTACAGTTTTTTTATGAACTCACTCCAAAAATATCATCAGAATCATCAGGCAGTTCAACCATGCGTAACCTATATGAACATTTAAACACAATCAGTTAACCGAACATAAAAATATATGTTGCAAAACGGTTGCTCTATTGATCCAGAGGTCGGCGAACAGTGGGAAAATCTAAATAATTTCAAGTTTTGTACTTAATTTCACTATAGGAAAAATTAATGCGACATGTGTTGCATCTATACTAATTTGCATTTCACCCTTACATAATGATGTAAGGGTGAAATGCAAATTAGTATAGATGCAACACATGTCGCATTATCCAGATAATCCAGATATGTTGCATGAGGAGGAATGTCCAGCATAGCAATTCGAAAAGATTTACTCGCTCTTTATATTTCATTTAGATTACAATTTGTAAGATTTGTAGTTTATTGTATATAACAGTATTTCTTAGTTTTTAGACGCGTCTGAAAAAGGGGTTATCAGTCTGCATGTTGGTCAGTCAGTTATGATATGAAGGGGCTTTGGGTTAAGGCTTATGAGAATAAGTATGAGTTAGGGATCATGACTGATTAAAGCACGCGTCATTAGCGATTGCATGTTTCATTACGTTTTCTTGTTATGCTATAATGATTTATGAAATTATAGTATACAACTCTGTTGTCACTGGCATTTGCTATTGAATTTTCACCCGGTGAAAGTTATAAAATTCAATCACGCGTGTGTTGTTATAATTCAGCTAAGTAATCTCCAACTCATGGTGTTAGTAAAGTATAATGAAAGTGGTTTACTCTGAGTGAAACGTCTTTTAATGATCTGAGTACAAACCGAAGCAAGTATTTGGTAAGTATTCTGTATTTTGTATCGGTTATTTAATTTAATTTACTTTACGCCATCGTAGTGCTTCATTGTGATGTTAAATTGTATACCGTTTCTAGGTATCGCCATTTAGTACCATTTTTGTCATTACAAAAGAAGACAGAGTCCGGCATTCACTGTATGATATCGGTAAATAAATGGATGATCATAGTCCTGTTTTTACACTATACACTCAATTCATTGGTGCGCGGCATTGTTAAAATCCATGCAAAGTCTTTGTACAGGTATAGGCTGAGCATAGATAAAGATGGGTATAGGTATAGTAAACAGGGCTAAAATATAACGTTAGTATAATTGTAAAGGTGGATATAACTATGCTATAGTATTAACATTATGGGTGTTTCAATGTAACATCTGTAATATTAACTATCAGCAGAAACAAAATACAAACATTTGTCTATAAAATGCAAACATGTATCAAATGGTTTTATTATAGCCAATTATTATGACTGAACATAATTAAATATATGACTGAACACATTGTCATTTGTCCAAACCCCGTTTATGCGTACATTATACTGGTAATAGGTTTTAATGACAGGACGAACCTCCGAACAAAGGGTAGCTTACGCAAAATATCGCACATCGAACAGAAATTTCTCGAGAAAACACAGAAATAGAGTGCTTACATGGAGTGCCTTCGACGGTGCGACCGCAATCTCTACGAAGAAAGGAAAGTTTTAGGCTTGCACCAGGAACAACCCTAAATGTTGTGAATTATTTTGCCCTGAGAAAGATCGTTCGTTATTTGATACGGCTATGATGATGTGGACGTAACTGTTTTCAGTGCGAGGAATACTATCCTATTGGAAATATTTTACAGTCTTGCGATTTTCGTTGACGAATTTAGTGAAACATTTGCAAGATGTCTCAATCTGTAATGAAAATGTTTGCTTTAGTGTCTTTTAGCTTTGTTTTTTTTAGATCTTTTCCTTAAAAAATCTTACTTGATTTCCGTGTGCCAGTTCACAGTTTTTTTTTCATTTTATTTGTAGATCCTTGAAATGATTCGCGAGTACGAGACCGAAGCTGCCCTTGATATATTTCTGGAAGCGCTCGATCTCACTGACGAGGAAAAAGAAGCTGAATATGGACACAGAGTGGCGCTATCGATCATAGGCTGATCGAAAACTTGTTAGATTCGGTAAGTGAAAAATGTAGTTTTTGTTCGTTTTCTTTTCAAGTATTTTTGAGTATTTTTCTTTAAAGTTTTACTTTAATTAATTCTCGCGTGTTTGTAGACATGTTTTCCTTTTTTTTTTATTTTTTGTAGATCCTTGAAATGATTCGTAAGTGCGAAACCGAAGCTGGCGAGGGGAAAGAGGCTGTTTTACTACAGCGATTGACAATTTGGACACGGGAAAATTCTGTCGACCATGCACAGTCTGATCAGAACCTGGTCAGATTCCCAGCGTCAACGTTTTGCCAAAGCATGGACTGACGATATTAACATCTGTGATGACATGCCAACCGAACCGATCGAAACCCAAACATGAGAAGGAAAGCGTCCCAAAGACAACGAAAACGTTGAATCGTTTGCTAAACGGCTGAAAGCGGAAGATTACTTTACCTTCAAATCGGTAAAGCAAGTGAATGTGAGGAACGACAAGTGCTTATTTGATTTTACCGTACTTACATGCATATACCTAAACCCTTTTTTATTTTGCATGCTGTGGCATGAATTATAGAATAAATATTATCCCAGCTAGGGAGAATTGGTAAGGTTCCATATAATTCTATTAGTTAAGTTACATTGTACGATATTTGCAGGCGTTTATTATACTGTCCAGTCCAACCCACTGGACGTGCATGGCATGTCGAATGTTATGCCGACATTGCATCGAGCTTTCCGTAGTTTATTTGACCGCATGACCGAAGGCATGCTTCCAAACGATCTTGTTTGCTTTATATATCATGAATTCAAACCAGCTTGATAGGCCAATTTCCTTGCGTTTCGCGCCTCGGGATAATTTAACCCTAGAACGTCTCCTGGCGGTGGTGGAAAAAGTTGCTCAGTCAAATGATCAATTCACTCTGGACGATTCCCTCAGCGTCCACGTCGTTCATGTAGAAATGCCCCAAGGTTCTTGTCGAAAACCTCGTGCTGTACGTAATTCATCTCAAGGCCTATTTAGCCAACAAACGTTCCATTATCCAAATTAAAATAATGACGTTATCTGCTGTGCTCGTGCTATTGCTGTGGCCAAAGCGAAGCATGACCAAGATCCTCAATACAAGCACATATGTTAACCATCAAAGACCTTTGCAAACCTGCATTGCTCACCAACGTCATGAATTTGCTGGTGTTCCCTTCGGACCTTGCGGAATCCCCGAAATTAAAAAGTTTGAGGCGGCCCTTCCCTGATACCAACTAAACGCCGTGTCAAAAGAACACCTGAACGCTCTTATCTACTCTGGCCCCGTCGAGAAACCTCTTTACCTGTACTATCGCCAGAACCACTACGATATCATCACCAGTATGCGTGCCTTTCTTGCACGAAAGCAATATTGCCATAAATGCAAAAAAGGCTATGACAAGATTACCAACCACCCTTGAAGCGACCTTTGCATGCTGTGCCATAGGCACAGCTGTCCTATCGTAGAGTGGACACGTTGTAACGATTGCAATCGCTATTATAAAAGCCAAGAATGCTACAAACGTCATAAACATGACGTCGGTCACGGTGAACGTGAGCTTGCCACAGATTCAGAAATCAACTGGTTTTTCGACGAGTCTGAAATCTTGGAACCTCTGGAACCACGACGTGCTTTCTTCGGTGGTCGCACGAACGCCACACGTCTTCGCTATGACGTCGACCCAGAAGAGAAGATACGTTACGTACATTTCTGCAGCCTCTGCCCCTAGTATGTATCTTGTTAAAAACTTTTTTAAACTCAAGGGCGCTTATCATTAACCTCGTTAAACAATTTTAGGTGCAACAAATACGGCGAATACCCACTTGACCATCCTCAAATCATCACCGAGAACTTTGCACCAATCAACGAGAACTTTGGTTTAGTGAAATGTTCCGTTCTCCCTTCTCGTGCCCTATATCATCCCGTGCTGCCTTACCCCACTCAGGATAAGCTCATGTTCCCACTGTGTCGTACTTGTTCCGACACCCTGCAACAGGAACCTTGCCATCACAACGACGCCGAGCGAACACTTCACGGAACATGGGCGACACTGGAGCTCGAGAAAGCACTGGAAAGGGCTACAGACTAAATGTGGCATATCCAAAAGCACGCCGATGGGCTCTTCAAAGATCATATTGACACGTTTCTCAAAATCAAGCAAGAGGTAAGATTTAAATGATCTTTACCGTATTTGAGTACCAAAGTCTCATTATTCTTTTCTCTTTTCTAGGCGAGTGGTTTTCCAGCAGGTTGTGATACGGAAGAGAAGAAAGCTCAATATATTACCGGCTACGCCTGAAAGGAAGGCAAGCTGCATTCAAGCCAAATTGTGAAGAATCCTGGTCTGAGGGCGTTAGCCAAGTTCATGTTAAGAATGCATCGTTTCTTGTTATAGGAAAGTTTGTGCAACCCAACATGACCAAGGTCAAAATAATGTCTGATCCAGCCGAATACTTCGACCTCCTCTCCAGCGACAAAATTAACATTACCGATGCGAACTTCATCAATGATGAACTCATCGAAGTCCACGTCGAGAACGTGGACGAATTCGTCCGGCGGAAAAACAAATGTCGTCATCGCTGCGTTCACCACAGCCCATGCCCGCCTCAAACTTTATGGTGTCCTGGAGCAATTAGATCGGCGAGTATTTTATTGCGATACAGACTCGGTGATCTACGTGTCGAAAGATGACGGATGGGAGCCACCCACAGGAGCCTACCTTGGCGAGCTTGCTAATGAGTTGGATGGGGCCCACATTAGCAGCTTTGTGTCAGGAGGACCTAAAAACTACGCTTACCAAACAAACACGGGTAAGACTGTATGCAAGGTTTGAGGAATCACCCTGAACTACAGGACCCAGCAACACGTCAATTTTGAAGTCATCTCAGAGATTGTTAGAGGTGTCGGACCTCATAAAACAACCGTGGACATTCCATAAAAGATTGTGAGGAAAAAGACATGGAAAGAAATTATTACCAGGAGCGAGAAAAAGGACTATAGGATTGTATATAATAAACGTACGTGTTATTGTCAATAATTTTTATACTTTGGCTTATATGGTTTTTAACATTACGCGTGTTTCAATTTTGTGTGTGGATAGGGAGATTGAAATTATACCTTTACATCACTTGAGATAATTTGTGTGATTCTCGGGTGAGAGTCACGGGGTTAAATGTCAGAGATTCGGGCCACAAGGCCACAAAAATGGCCCGCTAAGGCCCTGCTGTCCTTACTCCATATGCTTTCGAGGCATGATGGCAAATGATTCACATATCGAAAAACTTCTATCTTTAATAAAATAGCCTTTTTTGCGGCGTTGTGGCCTTGTTTCATATCTGTTATTGTGTGAAAGCTTTGCAACAAGCTTAGCTGTTTTCAGTACGAGTAACTCCGTTTGCATCCTGTTGGCAAATATTGTAATCGTTGTGTGATTTCTCTGACGAAATTTGTGAAGATTCTAAAGATGTCTCAATCTGTAAGTGAAAATGTTTGCTTTTGTTTTAAGGTTTTTTCTTTCTTTCAAAATCGTACTTGATTTTTTCATTTGTTTATATTTATAGATCCTTAAAATGATTCGCGAGTGCGAAACCGAAGCTGCTTTTGATGTTTTCCAGGAAGCGTTCGATCTAACCGATTAGAAGAAAGAAGCTATTTTGCTACAGCGATTAACGATTTGGACAAGGAACAATGCTATCGATCGTAGCCTGATCGAAAACTGGTCTGGTTCTCAGCGTCTACCTTTTGCCAGCGCGTGGACTGACGATAATAGCATGTGTGATGAGATGCCAAGCGAACCGGTGGAAAGCCAAACGGGAAAAGGAAAACGTCCTGTAGACGATGAAAACATTGTATCGCCTGCTAAACGGCCGAACGCCGAAGAATACTTTACCGTCAAATCTGTAAAGCAAGTGAATGTGAGGAAATTCAAAACAACAGGTACTGATTTGATTTTATCTTACTTGTATAAGGATCAAATGTTCAAACATATCTTGTATGGTGCTTAAAAATAAAAATTAAAAAAAAAACTTATGATGAAAACTCAAGATTGAACATCTGATTAGAGTGACGCTAATCCATTTGCTTAGGCATCTACACCGCGGCTAGTTAACCTGTAGTCAGACGTTAATGTTTAATCATGTGATCAACAATGTGTTTTTATTCTTGCATGATGCTTGTGCATGATACAGCATAGCTTATAGAATAATTGTCAAACTCTTATAACCTTAGAGTTGGGACCCAGGTGTCAGTCCACTTGGAGATAATTGGTAGGGGTCCTTATAATTATAAAAGCTAAGCCACATTGTACTGCATTTGCAGGCGTTGATTATACGATCCTGTTTAATCCCTTGGACGTGCATGGTATATCGAGTGTTATGCCCACATTGCACCGTGCATTCCGTAGTTTGTTTGACCGCACTACTGATGGCATGGCTCCCCACGACCAGATTCGCTTCATTATGCATTCAACCCAACTTGATAGACCCATTTCTCTACCTTTCCTCCCTCGAGATAATCTAACCCCAGAAAGTTTCCTGGCCGCAGTGGAAAAAGTTGTTCAGTCAAATGAGCAATTCACCCTGGACGATTCCCTCAATGTGAACGTCGTTCATATAGAAATGCCTCAAGGCTCCGTTCGAAAACGTCGCGATGTAATTAAGCTCGAGGCCTATTTTGGCCAAGGATGCATCGTCCAAATCAAAAACAAAGACGATATGTGTTGTGCTCGTGCTATTGTCGTGGCGAAAGCAAAATATGATCAAGACCCACAATACAAACATATTGCTCACTATCAAAGACCTTTGCAAACCCGTCTTGCTCACCGGCTTCACGAATCTGCTGGTGTTCCCCTCGGCCTTGCGGAATCCCAGAAATTTAAAAAGTTCGAGGAGGCCCTTACTTGATAACGTGGTGTCCAAAGAACACCTGAACGCACTTATATACTCCGGTTCCAAAGCTGAGAAACACCTGTACCTCTTCCATCATGATAGCAACTACGATGTCATAACCAGTATGCCTGCCTTTCTTGCACGAAAGCAATATTGCCATAAATGCAAGAAAGGCTAAGACAAGATCACCGATCACCATTGCGGCAACCTCTGCATATTGTGCCATACGCAGGGATGTCCTATCGTAGAATGGGTTCATTGTAACGACTGCAATCGCAATTACAAAGTTGGAATGCTACAACCGTCATAAAGATGATGACGGCCCCGCCAAATCCATATGTCGCTCCCTTGTAAAGTGCCAGACATGTGATCGTGTCGTAACTCGTGCTAGCCTCAATGATCATCATTGTGGTAAGGTGAGGTGTTCCACCTTAGTCATTAGGTCAATTAATGACCAACTACGTGTAATTTTTAATTCCCGCCAACAACCTAATCGCTTTGGGAAAGGCCGGGATGTTCAAATTACGCGTAGCACCTTTGGCAACACGATTCGATATAAAGCGGAGTGAACTGCAATACGTTTCAAACAGTCTGTCAGGAATCAAGATGCAGTTACAAGACATTGTCGGGATGTGGACATGGATGGATTTTACCTGGAATCCCAGAGGCGATTTTTATGCAAAGAGCTTGGTGTGATTGAAGTGGGCAAAGTAACAGCCAAGTCCTTCTTTTTCGACATTGGCGTTCATTGGACCTCGCTCACAGAAAAAGAGAGGCGAACGTGTAATTACGTTCAAAAAAAATTCGCAAGTTCCCATTCGGAGTGCCGAGGGGCACCAAAGCCTTTCCGATTTCAGACTTGAAGGCAATTGTAGAGGATTTCTACCGTAAAACACGCGTAGATTCATCCTCTACAATTGCTTACAAAGGTGGACATTACAAGAAAGACTTGCTTGCGAGTCCCCATATTCCGGCCGTAAATTTGGAAGGCTTTGGCTGCCCTAAAGCTGAAGAACTTTTTGACGATCTTGGTTGGTTGGAGACATGTGGGCATCATTTAGCGGCCGATGCCTACAATCACTGCGCTAAGGTTGATAGATAATACTAATTACTTCCAGTAGCGTAGCCAGCCTGTCAATCTGTCCCGCTATGCTAATATTTTGGTAGTCGGATACGAATGTGCAGCAGGCTTTTGCATACTAATTACTTCTGTAGCCATAGTGATGGGTGTCACTACTTTCAATTTATGACCTAGTCGCAGATGTCTTGAGTTAAGACGAAACGTAACTATCAAATATTTTTTATTAATTTTAAATTGTTGAAATTGTTTTTTATGGCTTTACTAAAAGCACTATGTTGGGCTTTGATATATTTAATTACCAAAACGCTTCCCGCCCACATCTCTGCCAACAGTATTCAATGCGTGTCGATATGTATATTGATTGCTATAAAAACTGACTTGTAGATTTGGCAACTAATAGTCTTTGAATCCAACAAATCAACAGGATTAACTATTATGTTGTTCTCTCGCAAATTTGGAAGAGATTGGTTTGTCCGGTGAAGTCGAAGAGATTTCGTACAAAATTTGCTGTAATATACACAGCGGAATGTCTCAGAATTCATGATTACAAATAACATTTACTGCAAACACGGAAGATCCCCTAAATTAACATTGTAACCAAAAATAGCGTTAACTAGAAATATGATATTACGACGGAACTCGAAAGCGCGATAAATCTATTTCGTCGCGACAAGCACAATCATCAGGTGAAGCGGAATTTTACATAAAATGACGTAATGCTTATAATACTAGTCGTTGATTGGCTAGAGGTGAAATGTGAACAAGACGATAGCAATATCTATCACTATCACTATTACACCGACGTGTACTAAAACCATTATGCCAACCCCGCCTTTTTTCAACGAATAAAAGGCAAAAGTCAGATTTGTATTTACAGCAGTTTCAAACATTAACACGTCGTCATCTCCTTTCTTCGTTTTTTCCTTTATTTTATTAACCTTCAAAACGACACTTACAGTATGCAAACACATTTAGGCGAAGCTTAAAAAAGGGGTCGTTCTTTACAGGCCTAAATATTCATAGCCGGAGAAAGATGCTATACAACCATAACATACGAGAATGGAACTAATGTTAGGTATGTGCTTAATTTTTTTTTTAATTACCTAGTCTTATTACTCTCGTTTATAATTCTAGATACCTATAAGTGTATATTACCGTATTTTTTCCAAAACACGTGTGACCAGTGCCAAAATTTCTATGTGAAATTGAAATGTCGGTGCAAAACCCAAATTTCAGAACTTCCCATTTTGGAGGGCAAACACTTTTTTTGCCCCACATGTTGGTATGTAAAGATACTTACAGGGTGTATAACCTGTATAGCCTGTGCAACCCACTTAAAATATTCATATAAATGTTCGCTTCTATTCAATAACAAAACATATCGCAGTCCCTTGGTAATTATTGAGGTTGCGCTTTTTTTATACACCTCGTATAGTTTAAATTGATGTTTATTATCATTATTATTATTATTTATTTCGATATTTTGATAATTCTTCATGTAAGATGATCTTATTGTTATTATTAACTCTGCAAAAAATCCGTTAGTTACGAAACAACAATGTGTGCTATAATGACGCCTAATTTTGCCCGCCATGTTAGCTATAGACAAAGTAGGAATTTTAGACCACCTTTTATTTGTACATTAACGATAGGTTCAATATTTTTTCCCTTTATACTTAGTACCTTTCTCTCTTTTCCCACTGTAGTGTGATCAATGTTTCAGCTATTTTTGGTGGAAAAGGAATTTTCATTAAAATAACATGTGCCGTTTATATGATTTCCTGTAGTGTGATCAATGTTTCAGCTATTTTTGGTGGAAAAGGAATTTTCATTAAAATAACATGTGCCGTTTATATGATTTCCAAGGGAAACAATACAGATACAAAGCTAACTATGTGTTTGTTTTTTTTACCATAGTCTTGTGCATAAATAATATTTTTAATAATTCTACATCCTTATAAATGTATATTACCGTTCTTTTTTGCATACACGTGTGGTCAGTGCGAAACTTTCTCGGTGAAATTGAAAGGCGAGTGCAAAATCCACATTTAAAAGATCCTAATTTTGGGATTGTGTAAAATGCACACGCTTACATACCAATCTGCTTTACAAGTGTAGATTCTTTCGCTCCTAATCAAGCTAACTTTTTTCTTGCAGTAAATTATCAGACTCGTATTGAAACATCCGTTTAATCGCATATGTGCAGAATAGAAGAAACCTGAAGAAATTTTGTAAGCAGAAGAATATGCATGCATGTATTTTAAAGGGCAAGATAAGAAGAAAAGCCAGGAGCCTCATAATTGAAATGAATCACCCACTGTAAGTGCTCAGACTGAAGCACAAGGTTTTGGTATTAAAAGAACTTTCCAATTTATCATTAAGATAGGGGAACGTTCTACAGTGTGACTTGAGGCCAAACGCCGAGAGACAGAGGAAGCACTTTCTGGGATTGCCTGGGATTTTTTAAGAACTACGAGTTAAACAATGTCTGTTAAGAATGTGTTGTGACATTCCAACATGGAGTTTGCTCAAATATCTTTTCGTATTATCAATTGCCATTCGCTATAAGACGTCGATTATTGGGATCTTCATCATCATTGTTTACATATTAACCAGTGTTTGTAAGGATGAATACTGTTTTGGACGAACTTAACTGAACACATCTTTTTACTGCGTTATCATTTCAGACATCTTGGGTACATCATTATCATCACATTCGAAATCCAAAATATACCAACATATTTTAGCTTTACCCCGAATTAACTCCAAAATCTGTCTTTATATATGTTCCTATACACAAGAATACACATTGTCGATCGGCGATGGATAATCTGAAATGCTGGTAATTGTGGATGGTGTTTTCAACATTTAGGGTGGTGATCACATTTGTGATTGGAATAAACACTTTAGGTCGATGAAGTAGTGTTCGACAGTAAGGTTTTTCATTCATGGTTTGAACAACTTTGAGTGTTTTCGCAATCCCATGCAGGGCATTTGTGAATAACATTTAAGGAATATTCCGCCATAATAAGCCTTGTAATTCTTCTCTTTAAAATGTTCACCACTTGCGTGCCATTGTTAGATAAGTTGGTTACAATGTATTTTGTTACCATGATGTTTGAAGAGGGACAACTAGGGGAGGTAGATCACACGTTGATTTAGTAGAGGGTTGTGTCATGTAGTGAGTGACAATGTATCTTTCAGTGCAGAAATTCCTCCTGTTGAGAGTGAATATCACTTGAATAATCAGATTGCTTGGCTTTCTAATATTATTTGATTTAACAAACATGTCGACATTCTAACAAGTTGTGTGGTTATATTTGAGGTTCATCAAAAAGTTTCGATTGACGTTTTATTCTTTGTGGGCTTCCAATTCGTTTAGTAAAGTGTTTCAGGAGCATAGTGTGTTTTTAAGGATGTTTGCAACACTTTCCACTTTACTATTTAACTGTTTGCAATCCTGCATGATGATTCATAGAGAAATTTAATCCCTTTTCATCATTTACTAACACAAGACAGTGTAATTAGAAACTGCAAAAATACGACACGATTTCTTCATTGATATCTTCATACTATTTCTCTGCGACAGGATGTATAATAGTTTCTTTCATTTCTCGACTTTATTATCAAAATGTTTTAAAGGCCATGAAGTATTGAGCATTCTCTCCAACACAATTTAGGTTGCACACATCAGTTTGTCTTTTTAAGACAGATACTACCACAGTTCTTTGTCAAACACACACTTGTTGCAGGACAAGAGATGAAGGGACCCGAGTCAAGGAGAAGTTTCGAATAATAATAAACAAACAAGTATCTTGACAAATTGAATACGTGTACAAAAGGATGGACAAACAATACAATATACGAATGTTAGTTACTAAAATATAAAGACGCCAATTATTTGATCTTAACGAAGCAACGCACATAACATATAATGAAAAAACACCAAGAAGGTTTTTTTCCCAACCACCACCAGGAAGGTTTATTTCCTAACAAATATTCAGGCAAAGACCAAACTCTGGAACCAATCAGAATTTTAGGTGTTAAAGAGAACGTGATGTTTGAATTTTTTCGCGGAACTGTTTTCTTTTCAAATGCACTAACTTAATCAGAAAGCTCTTTCGGATTAGTATTTTTTAAATGTCACGAAATATCTATTTTTTCTGATGTAACCCATTTTAAAATAAAAAGCTCCGCAAATTTTTTGTATTTGAAATTAAGAATCCTGCACGAAAGTATCTACAATTGTAACGATAGTTATTGATTGCATAATTTCATGGTTATCGGAAATGTTTTCCGAAAAAAAAACAGGTTATTCATATCTTTATCCACATTGACAATTGACACGAATATTTCTGATGGATAAATCTGAATCAAAATTAATATCTAAGTTGAAGATATTACATATCTAGTGGTTTGTATAGTGTCATAATTTTTCTGCTTAAATAAGCAAATTTCGCATTCATCTGATAACAACAAGCCTCTCACTTCCGATGGTACCGTTCTTTGAAAAGTCAGTTATCAAAAGTCAGTCAGCTTAAAATATTCTTAATTTCTTATAGCGCTGTTACACTATTTAACTTTCCTTCCAACTTGCAATGCAATTCTAATTCTTAGGTATGTTAAAGAGTGTTCGATATGCTCAGAAAACCTTATCGATCGTAAGAAATGTTCCTTTTTCTCAACTTTAGATGCATCATGCAGGAGTAGAATTGCAATGCAAGTGAAGTTGCAAGGAAAGTTGCATAGTGTAACACCGCCTTTAGATTAATTTTTGGGATATAATGAAGCCATGAAACGTTGCATAACACATGCCATATTAACTTTCTCTTTGGCTTTTTGTTAGGGAGTTGTTACATAACAATCATTAATCAAAAAGTGATTCCATGGGAATATGGCTTAATCCCATGATATTGGGTATGATATTCCTAAAGAAATACCAAGTAGTGTTTTTGTTCCAAAAGATTAGGCAGGCTATCATGTGAAAGAAGGCGATCTGCTGAGCTCACCATGATGTCTGCATGAGTCTAATACTAATCGTAAAATGCGAGGAATTTTGAAAGATATCAATCGTTATAGGGTTAATTAATCGTTATTCCCCAGTAATATTGATATGAGAATTAAGTAGTATTCTAAATAAAGAACGTCTGCCACCGAAAAACAAGTTTTTGTGGTACCATGCACACGGACATAAAATAATTTGAAAATGGTTGGAACCAATTGTCTCATAATCATATTGTTTCTTAACACAACTTTTAGCTTTACTTTAAACCAAAAGCTATTGCGCTGTCCTATATAAGGCTTTCGCATACAAACTATGATATGCGGTCTAACAGATACAGTTTTAACTATTTGAAATCCAATTCGGCTTTACTTTGGACAAGTGCCTATATCATAACACAGTTAGTTGCATATGAAGGTATTTAACGTCTAGAAATATACACGGTCATATAATTGATTATTTAGAAACGAGAGTTTTGGTCTAGTACATTGAAAATCACGATTTACGCCGTTTTAAAAATTTCTTGGAGTGCAAACTTCCGTAATTGATCCTGAATATATTTTCTTAAAAATATAGATATAAATAACGCTAGAATTAAACGAAAAGTTTTACTAATTAGGGTTTCACCCTGAGCTAACAAAAGGGGTTCATTGGATTATTTTATTGTTTCATGGTTCTTTATAATTTATGCATCAATATGTACAAAACGTGTTTTCGTCGCCTTTCTTAGCAAACTAAAATTCTCATTCCCCTTACTTTCGTGCACGATAACTCAAAAAGTAATAAAGCTAACTTGATAAAATTTCCATGATTGACTTCAAAGACAATTGGCTTCGAGATGAAATGAAAGTTGTGTATTCCATTCCGTCAGTAAAATAGTAACTGCTTATTTTCAACGAGAACGTAGAAGTTTTATATTTATATTATATCGGCTTTAAAACGTTTCATACTGGAAAATTTTTATCTATTTGAGAGGTTCAGCTCCGAGGCAAAAATATTTAGAACTAAATAAAACTTATTCCGTCATTCTAGCGTTAAAACTTAGCTATAGTTTGTTATCGCGTTCACAAAAAGCGTCTATTTTCCACCATTGCACATGGGTGTGTTTGGTTTGGGTAACTATAGTGAATGAAGATTTCTATAAGTCTTTTTTCACTCAGAGCAACTTGGCTTGCAATATGTCATGAAAAGATTTTTATATTTTTCAAAATAATGCTTTAAATATTAATAATCAAATATTTTAATTTACTAGACTACCTTAACTGGCTATAATTTATATAGGCAAGGTTGTTAAAAGTTTGATGCAACTGCTCCAAAGCCAAAGGTTCAACGATTCTATAACTAGATATTTGCCCCGAATGCTACTGTGAATTAAGCGGTACAATTAACAAAAAATAAAAAGCAAATTCCTTAACCATGTCGCTAGATTTATAATCCCAAATATTCCCGCATGTTGCTGCAGACTTCACGATCTGCCTCACCTAAAAAATGCACATCTTTGTTGTTGAATTCTAGCATGTCCATCGATTCGCACCTTGTAAATGTGCACCCTGATTTGCACCCTGCAAATTGTCCCAAGGTTATTACCCCTGTATGGTTGTATTATTGCTGCGGAGCGAGCGAGCCTGAAGCGAGCGAGCGTAGCAGCAGTCTAATTTGTCCAGAGAGAAGGTTCTGAACTAAATTTTATTTAGCGGAAGGAATTGTGGTCGTGCGCGTTTTTTATGCGTAGAACACAAATTTTAAACTCACTCATATCCAAGTGCTTTTTGATTTCGATGGACAGGATCTTCAAATTTTTGTTAAATTTTAAAGCTTCTGTTCTATTTTGACTATTCAAGGTAAGATATTTTCATCTTTTGTTCATATGTTACGTTTACAGCTGTTTACATTTTTAACTTGTATATTTATGAAACGCGAAAAGCATACAATCGATCACAGCTAGATTCATGCTGTTTATTTACGAACTATATAAATTCTTATAGAATATTAAGATGTACTATCCAATTTGCTAATTCGCTTTGTTTGAGCAGTTGAGCTGTCAGTGCTGTGAAGCAAATCAAGTTTTACATACAGATGCCCTACTAAAAGTTATTTTATCCATTGACATTTGTATTCTTTTGCTGATTTCCATATTTTGCATCAAATGATGTTTCAAGTATGCGGCTTGACGCTTGCGAGTCGTGTTTAATAACATGACACAGTCGCAGATAAAATATGCAATTGATCGTCTAAATTGCCTGACTGAATCACTCAGATTCGTGCAATGTTTGACTTATTTTATATTAGGTTACTGTAAGCATAGGCATATGTTTTTATTCCTATTTTACAATGAGCTAAATATTTTTGTTATTTAGTGCTTTTACCGGATCTTCACGTGGTTTCTGATTACACGTCTTCTCGAGCGCGTTCAAAGTTCAAAGTAATAAGTGATGTTTTGTTACTCTTCACATGAAGCCAAACATTTACATGGACTCTTACAACAAAAACAAATAGCATATTTCAAAAACAAATACAATGTTATCAAAAAATGTTTTTGCTACTGCTCAGGGCCTGTATTTTCGCTAGGCGGAATTTTGCGCCCAAACAATATTTTCCCCGCGGAAACTGAATAGTACAATACTTTCAACTTTGTTGCGGGGAGAATATTAATGTCGCTACGCGCGCAAAATTCTACCTAATATTACTATTATTGTTAATACACCTGTTGTGATTCGTATGATAAAATAGTTTTAAAACTAGCTGCTTCTAAAGACTTTGACTTCAACGAGCTGCAACTCGCAAGACAGCGTTCTCTCCTTTACCCTTCGACAGCAGGAAAAAAACACTCTCAGACCCTAAAATGCTCGCAGCAATCCCTACCTTGCAGGTACCCTAGTTATATATATAGACAATGCAGAGAGCGGAATGAAAGAGATGAAAAACCGCGTCATTTGGGAAAGCGTTTGACAACACAAGGGTAAATGCGGGAATCCGAAAGTAATTTATTAGATGGTACTAGCTTTTCAGGTATACTGAATTTATAGCATCAAAGAAACAACAAAATGGCACAAAACGATAAACGAGATTAACAATTCACTGCTTCCACGTTCAAACTCACTTTCTGAGGAGAAACAATCATCTGCGTTTATTTCGATTTAACTTTCTTTTTAATATAAAAAATTCACAATTTCCTTGCAATTTCCATGTCCAGGCCACTGGTCCAGGCAATGCAAGATCGCATTTTAAAAAACAAAATTAAAAAATCTGATAAGAATTCTTTTCAATTTCCTTGCTTGACATCAGATTTCCTTGCCATTTCCTTGTTATTTTTATTTCCTTTTAAATTTCCTTGCAGATGCCAGAATTTCCTTTTGCAGGGAAATTTCCTTGCAAATGGAAGCACTGCCGGCCAAAGCAATCTAGCATTCTAGCATGCGGTCAACCTTAAAATACAACCTTGCGATGGAGAGTAAAATAAATTCGGAAAAAGCTGAACCTTTTTCGAATTGGGTAAGTATTTTTAATATATATTCAAGTAAAGCTTTACATGTACGTAGTAGTTGTAATATAATATTTTGGAATGTCGGATATACAAATCTTTTATCTGCTGTATATTAAATCTCGTTATCGCAAGATTACCAGATTAAAGTTTAATTTATTTTAATCTCTTTATAATGAAGCATGCATTATCGGCACTGGATAGAAATTACTGTATAAAACCTTGACTACTTAACAAATTTTATCCTAGCCTACAGTATAGCTAATATATAGACAACTTTGATGAAATGCAATTAATGCATTATTAAGTGCATGACAAACTCTTAAAGAGTGAGTGTCAATTCTCGTGCTTTGAGCAGTCGAGGAGTAAAATATGTTTGGTGCCATTTTTTAAGATCAATTTCACGAATACTATATGCCGTCGTTATACCTGCCTATTTTGACTTTTTAAATCTTTGTAAAACGCATCAAAGGCAAGGCATCCTATTTCTTAAAAGTTCGTATTCCTGTTTGACCACTTTGAGTAAAATTTCTCGTCTTGATATTTTTAAATGACAGTCAGAAAAGTCCAAAGGGAATTCAGACATTTACAAATGATAATTGGTTCGGTCATGCAACTAAATTTTAGACGTATTGGATTGAACAGAGAATGTCTAATGGGATTTCAACAATGTGCAAATGATATAATCAGACTATCAGAGCTATAAAGCAATATGCAGATATTTCGAAATGACAATAAGAAATCTCCTGATAGATGTTAGAGCTTTACAAAGTAATGAAAATATACTAAAATGCTGCCAATGCCGAAAGGCGTCGCAAGAAACACCATTGGTACACTTTGGTGAGAAATAATGACGCGTGATTCATATTCGCGATTTGCACCAGCCGATATAGCAAGGATTGCAAAGGCGCTTTTTACTATGCAATTTTTCTTGCAACTTGGAATGCAATTATAATTTTAGGGATGTTAATTTGTAAAGAGTATTCTAAATGCTAAGAAAACGTTAGCAGATCGTACGAAATGTTCCTTTTTGACAACTTTTGATGCATCCGGAGTAGAAATGCATTGCAAGTCCCAAGGAAAGTTGCATAGTGTAACACCGCCTTAATACTGGCCATTAACGGTGGAAACTGGCGGGATTGAGCTGCTTGGTGTTCACTACAAAACGTCGTACACATGGATTCGAAACGATGCGGAAAATGCTTTAACTCTGTTTGAAATTCATGTGTATTTTTCTGAATTGAATTTGCAACCGTCTGAAACCGGTCTGAAACTATCTGAAATTCATTTAACGTTTTCTGGATTACAACTGTAAGGACTGCAGTTGTAATCCACTGCTGTCATCGGCTTTAATATCTTACGATAATATATTTGCATGACATGCACGTGCAGGTCCAAACCAGTGACCCATCTCAGCAATCAAGCATCGACAGAGATTTTTAATGAAAGATATATATAGTTAAATATAAACATACAACATTGATCTAGAACTTACCGAACTCAGTAGCTTGCGGTCTTTCATCGAACTATTCACCTTTATCTTTTAAGTGTACCGAACGCCAATGCCAATGGCAGCTCTACGAAAGTAACGAACAAACATTTCGGTATGAAATTTTGTAGCGATTAAATTGCTTTTTCTCGGCAAAACTTTGCCAGCAAGTAGAACGATCGCTGACCTTCTTATATTCAAGAAGATTCAAACAAATCGGGAAACTTTAGATTAATTTTCCTTCATGATGATATGGATCAAAATATATTAATAATGTTTGCTACTGCTCACAACTGCGGCACAATGCCACCGCATAAAACCTTTTAAGTTTGTATCCTCACGCATACCGAATGCGGACCATTGTCCGCTTTTATTTTGGCAAGTTGTTAGCAGTCAATAACATGTTAATTAGCTTTTTAGCCAAGCAACACGCCGAACTGGCTTGGTCTGCCTGTCTGCCATTACTTTGGCCAGTCGATAGGATAGAAATCGGGGAAACACGTTGTCAGCTTAGAAGGTTACAGTCTTAGAAAATCTTAATAACTTGAAATGCGTGCATGATTACGCAAGGATGCTTTAAAATGTAAAATAATGTATTTGATGCCTGTTTCGAAGACCAAGTATTTCATTTCAGTTAATTTGAATGCATCGATATAACTGCATGTACTTTCAACTTAATCTAACTGGAAACGCATCAAAGCAACCTGAGTTTCTCAATATTCTTTCTGCATGTAAACGATATTTGTGTTCCTGACTTCCTGTCTCCGATGCGCACATATTTCACACATGCAGAACCATACTCTGATTAACCATCAATTTTTAACTCTTTATGTGTATATTTTTAAATAAAACTTACCCAACAAAGTAGTTTTCTTATTTTTCATTAGGCTTTTAACGTCGCGATCGAGTCTAATATCTTTACTCTACGTCATAAAGTCTATTAACAGCCACAACGCCAACGCCACGATTTCGAAAAAATTCTAAATTCGTGTTCAACAAAACTTTAAATTATCAGGTAACGTTAAGTTCATTGTCGGTCAATAAGAATCCACGACCGTTTGCCACGACAGGAACGACTACGTTGCTGAAAATGTTCAATGTTTACAACTACGCCACAGTTTAAAGATCATACCAGTAGCCCATTAATGGCGTAAACTTTTGTGTCCCCACGCATTTCGGATTACAGAACATTGTTCGCCTTTATTTTGGCCAGTCATTACCATTAAATGATATGTTCATTATCTTACTGGCCAAACGGCACGCCAAACTCGCTGGTCTGCCATTACTCTATGGCTCTTTGTACTTCTGCTTATGCTTATTTCACTCGTGTGAAACAGGCTTAAATGTTTGATTAACGCTCCAAATCGGATAGACACAACGCTATAAATCATTAAAGGACCAACCAAGACACCAAACGCGCAGTTAGTTGTGGGAGAGGTTGTAAGGGAGAAGTGCTCCAAATATATTGTAAATGAGTTCAACGTTACCATTGGATTCATTAGGCCTGTCGCACACGTGAGCTATTAGCTGAGCTAATTACCTGAGCGGATGGTTTTCGGGATGAGTTAACTGCCTCGCGAGGTCGTTAGCTCAGCTGATAGCTCTCGTGTGCGGCGGGCTTTACAGCTTTAAGCCAGTTTTCCACTAGCGATATTTTTCGCGCGAAGCGACTTTATTCCTTTGTATTTGAGCAAATTGTTCCAGATGGTTGCAGTTGAGAGCTCTGAAACAAAAGTAAAATGTCGCTCCGCGCGAAAAATATTGCTAGTGGAAAACCGGCTTTATGTACGTAGTTTATGGTATAAAAAAATATGTAGTCCTGACCAAGGACTGTGATGTCCTCAGGGTTCGTGGATCCCCATGTTGGTCGTCCTCAGGGGTTTAGAAGCTGCTCCCCAGTATTCTGCTCCCCAGATAGGTATCTTAAATCGCAAAAGGGGTCGTGGATCCCCATGATGGTCATTGTTTATTTAGGTATATACCGGGTGGCGCAAAAAAATGTTCCCCCTCTTAAACTTATCGTAATTAAAAAACTAATACAGATATCTTGAACATTTCTGTACAATAATGGTCGAGATCGAGCCGTTTAAAATAAAGGTGCAGTTTTTGACGAAGCGAATAACATGACTAAATATCGCGACTCAACTTATTTTCAACTTCCACGATAGGCGTTTTTTACAGCGTTTTTTTTCATGTATGTTGTCTTTGCATGTTTAAAGATTCTTAGATTAAGGTATTCGAAGTATCTTTTAAGTGTATTTGATGTTAAAATAATACTGTTCATCGTTCGAGCAAATTGGGTCCCTAAGGAGTTGCAATGCACAAGGGAACGAAAGCAAAGGAGCTTGCCCGCTTTGTTATAAACATGCCTCGTTTAACGATACAGCAACGAGTTTGGATTTGTTTGGAATATGCGAGGGCTAATAATGCAAGAGAAGCTTAATTTACGTCGATGGCAAATACATTGGAATAATATTCCATCTCCGAGCATAAAAACAGTGAGGATTTGCCAGACGAAGCTAATCAATATTTGTTCTTACTGTTGCGTGCTGTTTTCATTCTATTTTAGAACATTTTTTGCTTCTCCCAGAAACGTTACTTTGAGTTTAAACGCCTATATCTTGGCTAATATGGTTATTTTGAGGACTGCCTAACAGCCCATCTCGAGAACATCGGGGTACTACCGTACGTCCGTACCCACCTTTCAACTATTCTACCTTGTTTAATTTAGTTAATAAAAACATTTTGTTCAATGTATTTTTCAGTAAATAAACATTGGTTCTGGGGTGTGGAGTGCTCCAAAGGTCACCCTCTACCCCTTAAACTCGCATAAATCTACATGCATTCTATTCTACCGGGTGGCGCAAAAAAATGTCCCTCCTCTTTGACTTAATTTAATTTAAAAACTAAAAAAGATATCATTTTCAAGTAAAGCCTATTGAATGGAGTGGCGTTTACTTAAATTTTAATGTAAGCCTTGTAAATTTCTATACAATATTTGCAAGGTTTTATGCAAATCAGCAAATTGGTGCAAAATCCAAAGACTTTTTAATGTTGGTGGTGGTGGTGGTGATTGTTTTTTTAAAGCTGTTTCCCACCAACTGTGTCAAAATCCTGATTCTCACCAAAATGTCAGCTTGGGGTAAACCCTAATTAATTAGACCTTTCGTTTAATTCTAACGTCCTTTATATATATTTTTGAAAATATTCAGGATAGATTAAGGAAAAATTTAAGTTTGCATTCCTAGAAATTTTTAAAACATGATAAATCGTGATTTTGAATGTACTAGACCACCTTAATTAAGACTTATTGACTGATCCCGAGGGAAACACGTGGTCGACGGTCCACAAAAAATGATCGGTGACAACCTGTGAGAATACGCGACAAAAGCGTAGGCAAAACTAGCAGAGGAACCTCTCGTTTTAAAAAGAATTCGGTCATAATGCCATAATGTCACGTGATGTAGCGTTGAAATTAATATCGACTGCCGGTTTTATTAATCCCCGGTGGTTACAAGCATTAACGTCCGATGAAACTGGTTTAAACCTGCCGAACAAGATTTTGCGGTGAACATTCGGATTTCCCGTCTTTCACGTGACGTAGCCTTAAACAGTGGGAATAATCACAGGGAAATGTTTTCTATTTCTTTTATAATATAACTCACTAAAAAGATTTTGAGAAAATATTGTAACTCGATTTAATTACAAATACTCATTACATTAGTTCGCCTGTCAAGTTCGGCGGGAAAGTTCCCGTGTTTCTATACAGTTTTAGAAACACGCTTCGCGACCAATCAGCACGCGCGGATCATAAATGTTATAAATAATAATGAATTCACCCGTTGCTTTCAGAATGCTATATCGTCCTCAAATTTGGTCTGTCCTCATTGCTTTCAGTCCATAAATGGGCAGACCTAAGCCCAATTTAAATACTAGGAGTTACTATCGCAAGGAAATTGCTGCCTTAACATCCCCGGTTAGGCCAAGGATTAAAGGCAGCATGCGGAATTTTCTGAATTGGTTGTTTATATGTTTATACGAGCACAACAATCGACTAGCGAGATCGAAATTTTGAAATCTGTTTCGACTAAACTATTATGGCTCATTTTCCTATCATAATGATTTTAGTTTAAGCTTGTCTTGTATTTTCTTACAGTATTCATTTTTAAAAGTTCGTTATTTAATTTGTGGAACTGGATGTTAAATTGAAATGCTCTAACACTTCAAAAGCGCTATATATTTTGTATACGCTCAAAAATACAAAAAATAGTCATTTCGACTAACGAGATCGACATTTTGAAATGTATTTTAACTAAACTGTTGTGATCTCATTTCCTGATAATGATTTTAGCTTATTAAGCTTGTCGCAAATGGAGCTAGTTGACAGTTCCCCAAGATCAAGTGTTGCGGTGGCGTTTTGCGCGTTGTCGCCGAATATACAGGGTGTCTCAAAAAAACGCAAACAATAATAGGCTTAGAATTCGAATACCCAAGAAAAAGCTCGACGCAATAGCGAGTAAAATTTTGACAGGATACGTGCAATTAAAAATAAGTTAAGAAATTCGTATTGAATATTGTGCTATTTTCCATCCATTGGGGGGGACGTGTTAGATTATTGCTAATATGAATTCATTACGTGCAATGATATTTCTTGAACTGAAATGTAATTGCACTGCACGTAACCTGTGAAAATTCAACATGCCACTGCTTGTAGTTTGTCTTGGGTATTCAAATTCTAACAATCGTCAAGGCTATTGTTTGCGTCTTTTGGGACACCCTCACCTGTAGTATTGAAAACCCACAGTCCATACTTTATTTGTTCACCGTAAAAGTCAGATGAGCTGAACAATAATGGACTAACGAGATCAACATTTTGCGTATCCAATATTCAATAACATTTACAATATTCGTTCGCTTGCATGAATACCCATATACTTATTTGTTTACAATGAATTAAGTCATAAGAACCATATACTGATATAGGCGATAAATTCATAAAAGCACCGCGCTAGATTGACAATAAAAATTCATCGCCTTGATGTATATGTATTTGTCTAAGTGCGGGAAGAAATATATCCTTGTTCTGAAAATGTCTATCTTCTGTTCCGATCCTGCATTACTGCGTATACAATTACGTGATTAACAATATCTATTCGCTTGGGTATATGAGCTATAATATATTCAATATTTGACATATAAGAACCATATAAGCTATAGCCGATAAACTAATGAAAGCACCGCTCTAGAGATGAGAACATTGCTTGATGTATACGTATCTATATAAGAGCGGCAAAAATATATCCTTGTTCTGAAAATGTCTATCTTCTGTTCCGAAATGCGTATACAAGATTACGTAAAGGCCGAGACACACCGGACGCGAATCGACAACACGACGCAAATTTTTAGTTTCCAAAAGCTGATAAAACACTCAATGAAAGAAGATTTTAAAAAATATGTCAAGCAAATAATTTAAAATGTTATAGCGCGTCTAAATATATGCAGAATTTGAACCAGGATCAAAGTTATCGGTCAGTGAAAATCGTAAAATCGCGTCGCGTTGTCAAATCGCGTCCGGTGTGTCTGAACATTACAATATCCATTCGCTTGGGTATATAAGCTATAATATATTCAATATTTGTCATATAAGAACCATATAGGCTATAGCCGATAAACTAATGAAAGCACCGCTCTAGATTGAGATGAGAACATTGCCATGAAAACCATGTAGCCGATAAACGAATAAAGGACTCCTCTAGGATTGAACAATGAACGTTTATGCATCGCCTTCATGTATATGTATCTGTATAAAAGCAAAAAAAATATATCCCTGCTGCATATCCCATTTATCTAGTACCTACAATATTCGTTCGCTTGCATATATTCATCCCCATATACTTATTTGTTTACTATGAATTAAGTACGTCATAAGAACCATAATATACTGATATAGGCGATAAATTCATAAAAGCACTGCGCTAGATTGACAATAAAAATTCATCGCCTTGATGTATATATGTATCTGTCTAAGTGCGGGAAGAAATATATCCTTGTTCTGAAATATATTCTTGTTCCGATCCTGCATTACTGCGTATACAATTACGTGTTAACAATATCCATTCGCTTGGGTATATAAGCTATAATATATTCAATATTTGTCATATAAGAACCATATAAGCTAAAGCCGATAAACTAATGAAAGCACCGCTCTAGATTAAGATGAGAACATTGCTTTGAGAATCATGTAGCCGATTAACACATGAAAGGACTCCTCTAAGATTGAACAATGAACGTTCATGCATCGCCTTCATGTATATGTATCCATGTATATGTATCTGTATGAAAGCAGAAAAAAAACATATCCCTGCATATCCCATTTGTCCAGTACCGACGGCTCTAATATTTTGTCCACTCCCCCCAATTTTAAAAGTGACTTGATGATCGACCTTTGGCCCGGAAAATGCAGACATCCGGACAAACGGACACGAATCGAGATTTCGACTATACATAGTTCGGCGCGGAAGACTGGGTCGAATGAACTCTGGAGAAATCTCTGCCGTGTCAAGAATAGTGTGCTGCCTCGCTACGCTCGGCAGCAACAAGCGAAATATGTACGGTACTGTATTTATCAACCTTGTCCAGTTTCACCTACATTATATAAGGATATAATATAAGGGCAGTGGACTAAGTTATACAGAATACTTACCAAATAGTTGCTTCGGTTTGTACTCAGATCATTAAAAGACTTTTCATTCAGAGTAAAACACTTTCATTACTTTCATCACTTTACTAACACCATCAGTTGGAGATTATACTTAGCAGAATTATAACAACACACTAGAATGAATTTCATAACTTTCACTGGGTGAAAATTCAATAACAAATGCCGGTTACAACAGAGCTGTATACTATAATTTCATAACATAACAAGAAAAAGTAATGAAACAATCGCTAACGACGCGTGCTCTAATCAGTCATGATCCCTTACACATCCCTTGATATCATAACTGACTGACCAACATGCAGACTGATAACCTCTTTTTTAGACGCGTCTAAAACTAAAAAAAATACTAATATATACAATAAACTACAAATCTTACAATTGTAATCTAAATGAAATATATAGAGTGATTTGCACCACAGGGCCTTTTGAAATCGAATTGGTATGCCGGACATTTCTCATCAACCATTCAGTCGCTCACAGGGAGGTTAGCAAAATAAAGCAATCGTTCAGTGGGATTATCTTGTCACATCTCTATATATAACCTGTTGAAATGAGGATAAACAAAGTTTCAACAGTTTTTGTACAGTGAGTGGTGTTTTTGTAGACAAGTGGGGTTTTATTTCAAGTACGTACTGACTTGTTAGTGCATGTTCAGTGGTGCTCACTATTATCGGTACAGTGTGACACCACTGAACAAGTTAGTGCATGTTCAGTGGTGTCACACTGTACCGATAATAGTGAGCTTAAGCAAGTGACGTTTTTAACAACACGTATACGTTAACCGGAAGTAAAGTATTGTTTTTCACCAATCACAATCCTTGACCCAGTCTTTTCACGTTGCTCATGCCGTTTGTGTTGTCAAAAACGTCACTTGCTTAAACTCACTATTTTATTGCCGTTGTCATTACTAGAAATTTGCGACATTATGATTTGCGACATGTGTTGCATCTATACTAATTTGCATTTCACCCTTACATAATGGCCTTTTATTTTTTCTATAGTGAAATTAAGCAGTAGCGTAGCCAGCCTGTCGATTTGTCGCGCTATGCTGATACTTTCGTGTTAACGTTCACTGACTGTGAAAACTATAGATTTTTAAAGACATCAATAATTATAATAACTGGAAATTTACATAGCGGGACAAAATCGTCAGGCTGGCTACGCCACTGAAATTAAGTACAAAACTTGAAATTGTCTTGATCTTTCCCACTGTTCACCGACCGCTGGATCAATAGAGCAGCCGTTTCGCAACATATATTTTTATGTTCGGTTAACTGACTGTGTTCAAATGTTCATATAGGTTATCATGGTTGAACTGCCTGATGATTCTGATAATATTTTTTGGAGTGAATGTTCATATGGTTCATTTAAAATTTCGGTCACCAAAACGTTTCTAAACAGCTGTTCAATCCATCTTGAGGTCGCCAAACAGTGCTCGAAGTCTTTGGTTGGAAAAATTCTACGTTTTATATTTTAACTCAATGCGTTTTATATCGTAAAACTTAAATGCCATTATAATTTATATGTATTGCTAAAACGCAAATTAGTGTACAAGTGACAGAAATTTAGTCACAAATTTCTAAAGCACTGACGCTCAGGTGTTTAGCTAATTTACAGACCATATAATTATTATTCACTATGCGAGCAGTAAGTAAAAGAAAGTCTAGTCTATTATCTAACCCAGCGTCCTGGAATGATTGTGGTCTCAGTTGCAATCCACAACGACACCACGACTATCTTCGCAGTCCCCGGGATTATTATTCCATCCATTATGACTGCAATCCCAGATGAATGCTTCATCACCAGAGCACTGAACATTAGAAAGGAATACGGGACCACTTCCATCGCCAAAGCGATAATCGGACGTGATCGAGGTCACTCCTGAGAAACCCAACTGACGGCAAATGACCTTACCTTCAGTAGTTGTCAAGTCTCCATTATCGTGTCGATCACAGACTTTGCCCCAGCCAAGTGTTGGATGATATATTTCCACTCTTCCACTCATATTGTTACTTGAACCATTCAATCTGATTTTCAGTTCAGAGTTGGCTATAACATAGACAATTACACATGTAAGAGACGACAACTTCCAGTTGATTTTTAGTCCTTTAGTCCAAGTGTCTCTTTTCTCTCGGACAAATATGTACTACGATATATAAATGACAGAGTTACAAAAAGAGTTCATCCCTCAAGTTTTGAAAGCCTTCCTCAAAATGACGTTACGTCACTGAGTCAAGTGGCATTTTGTATCTCTATCTTATTCTTGGAGACTTAACTTGTACTAAAAGCACTTGTAAGCTATCGCTGAAGAACGGCGCAGTGTTGACATGCTCAATAGAAGCTCCTGTCGTGAAAATTCCGTGTGTTTCAAGACGCCGACGATCAAAGGTCAAAACGCAACCGTTATCCATCAGACGCAAAGTGGCTGTTGGAACACAAATACTTGTTCAGGCCTCCATCGCGACCTTATTGCTACAATTGTCTGGAGATATACACTGTAATCCTGGACCTATAGATATGGCAAAGAGCAACAAACGATGTCTGTCTTTTAACGCAAGGAGCCTATGCAGCACAAATAAACTCTCTGCGGCGACCTGGCTGAAAGATTCCATTAGCGACAAGGAAATTCTACCATATGGTTATCATATTTTACGAAAAGATCGTGCGACTAACATGCGTGGAGGGGGAGTGTTGTTAGCGCTGCGTAACGACATTGAATACAACCAAATAACATCTGAACATTGGTCGGAATTTGAAATCGTTGCCGCTGAGTTTTTAGACAACGCTGGCACTAAATGCCTCGTTTCAATATGCTACCGTCCACCGAACTGTAATCTTGCGGCGTGGCTGGATCTGTTTACAAAATTTCTACAGCTGACGGAGTGTTATGATAAAGTACTTATTACTGGTGATTTTAACTTTCCGGAGTTAACATGGGAGTCAAATTTGGTATCAAACTCAACTGAACTAACGTCTGTTTCGGCCGTAGAGTTTCGTGAACTTATTTATGATTTCTACCTACAACAAACTAACACACATCCAACGCGACTGGCTAATATTCTTGATTTAATCATCACAAATTGTCCTGAAATCATTTCTGACATATCGTGTATATCGCCAATTAATATGGACATGTTTAGCGATCACAAACTACTGTTCTTTGATTTTTGTTTGCATACTAAAGCAACATGTTTGGATTCACGTAAAGTTTTTAATTATCGATTGGCAGATTGGGAAGGTTTGTTTGAAAAACTCTCGCAAATCGACATAACTTCAAACGTTGTTTGGACTGGCGACAGTGGCGCAAGTGATGGCGACGTGCGTAACCACGCAAGTGCTTACAACGTCACGACTGAGAACATCGATGAGATTTGGCGCTGCTGGAATGAGCTTTTTTTAAAAGCAGTAACTCAATATATCCCAACCAAAACTATACGCAGGCGCAATACACCTCCGTGGTTCGATAGTGAACTAAAACACCTTATAAATAAGAAAGAGACGGCTAGAAGGAAAGCTAAAATAACCGGGAAAACTCAGCATGTCGAAAAATATCATCTGCTACGTCGTTTGACAAAAAAATTAATCTCAAAAAAACGTTACGACTTTTATCAAACTTTACCTAATGTTTTAAAACGCAACCCTAAGAGATTCTGGTCTGTGTTTAAGACGGTGTCCAACTCATCCAGTGTTCCAAATAAACTCTACTGGTCACATGATGACATTACGTCCACAGCAGAAACCCCTACTGATATTGCCCACTTGCTGAACACTTACTTCAACTCCATGTTTAAAGCTCCATTGACAAATGAACAATACGAACATTATACCGTTGATGCAGTGTTATGTGAGGCATTAGACGAAATATTGATTTCGCCAGATGAAGTCGAAGCAGTACTTCAATCATTAGACACGGAGAAAGCAACTGGACCTGATAAGATCCCAGCATTACTACTGCAAATTTGTGCTCCACACATCTCCACAAGCCTCTCTCGCCTGTTCAACAAATCAATGGCACTCGGTCAATTTCCAACTGACTGGAAATTATCTAACGTTGTCCCCGTTCCTAAAGGTGGAGCGATGAAATCAGCCACCAACTACCGCCCAATCTCATTACTACCCATTGTGTCCAAAGTCCTAGAGCATTGCGTTTACAACAGATTGATTGAACATGTCTCTAATCACCTCCACCATCTTCAATTTGGTTTTCTGAAAGGGAAATCAACAACCATGCAACTGCTACATGTCCTATGTGAAATTGGCGAGGCTCTTGACAACCGTGTGCAGACAGACTCCATCTACCTGGATTTCGAAAAAGCGTTCGACAGGGTTGACCATCGCCTCCTAGTTAAGAAACTTCGCCAATATGGTGTCTCTGGTAGTTTGTTGCAGTGGTTCGAGAGTTACTTGTTGGATCGCCACCAGAGAGTCACTGTACTTGGTGCAACATCTGCACCAGTGCGTGTACTATCTGGAGTGCCACAGGGTTCAATTCTCGGACCACTGCTCTTCCTGATCTACGTCAATGATCTCCCGTTGACGGCCACCACCTCGTCTTCCACTGCGTTGTTCGCTGATGACACCAAGTGTTCTCATCCCATCAACAACCGTGGTGATGTGAAAGAACTGCAGAGTGATCTGGACAACATCTGCGATTGGTGTGATACGTGGAGAATGGACCTTAACCAGTCCAAGTGTGTCCACCTCAGAACAACAAGAAACCTGAAGCCCATCGAATCCGGCTACCATATCATGGGTAAGCCCGTAAACTCGGTTACTGTGCACAAAGATCTTGGTGTCTTAGTTACGCCCAACTTGAAATGGAACCACCATGTCACTTCAATATCCACCAAGGCCAACAAGATGTTGGGACTCGTGAGGAGGTCATGCCACGACGTTCGTGACATAGAAGTTCGTTCTGTCCTCTACACCACCATGGTACGAAGTCACTTCTGTTACGCATCGCAAGTCTGGGCTCCACAAACAGTCATGCTCATCAAAAACATCGAACGAGTTCAATGTCGAGCGACCAAGTTTATTTTACCTCTCCCGTTTAGAACCCCAATCAGCTACAAAGACCGCCTCTTAAAGACCGGACTCCTACCACTAACATACTGGCACGAATATCTGGACCTCCTCCACCTATTCAAACACCTTCAAAACTCCACTGATCCCAATATCTCTGTCAAACAACCTGGTCGTGCTACGAGAAGCAATCCAGCTGAAAACCCTAACCTTATCACCTTGAACATCCCTAAAGCGAACACTCTAACATTCCAAAACAGCTACCACTGCAGAACTCCAAGAATATTCAACTCTCTACCAACCCACCTTCGTAACTCCCAACTATCTGTTCACCAATTCAAAACTGGACTTCTGTCACATTATAGACACCTAACCGAACAAATATATGACGTAGACACTCCTCAAACTTTTAAAACAGTATGTATTAAATGTCATCTGTGTCGTTCATTATTAAGTCGTAGTGTTAAACTGTGTTGTTAAGTCACTATTTGTATAGTTTAATTTTAATAATTCTTGTAGTTACTTGTATCGTCTGTATTCTACTCAATTTCTTGCCTATGAGTTATGTAGTACTGTAATAACTTCATTGGGACAAGTCACATAATTCACAAATTACGAATAACGAAAGTACGAACCTCTGTAATGAGGAGTAGTTTGGGCATATAAAGCTATAGTTAAACGCGCGTTCTCCCCTGCTGATGACGGAAATTAGCTACAGTGGAAAGTAACTCAGTGGAATCATGTAGCTGCTTCAGTGACAATCAGAGTAGTAACCAAATGCGTGGCAAGACAGAACAGCTTGCGAAATATTTCGCGAGCAAAAGCGCGATGGCAAGGCAGAAAACGTTTAGAACAGACTTTACAAAGTAATATAACTGTAAGTCAAGTCAAGAACCGGTGCAAATTAAACTTTTCATGATTATCAAACTGTAAATTGACCTTACCAATAGAAAAAAAATCATTCACCTTCGCGTAACATTACATTTAAAAAAAAATTGATGCCGATGCAGGGAGACATACAAAAACGTGCAAAAAATGTCACAATACTCAGACAAAAGCTATATTGTTTAATTTCCAAACTTTTCTTGCAACAGTGACTCTTTTTCAGCGATTGTCAAAGCAACTCTATTAATCTGCATGCAGTAAAATTTTAAGGTTCCAGTCAAGATTGGGATTCTTGTGATTGTAATATTTATGGTATTAAACAATTAATTTATGGTTTCCGTACGTGTTTGGGAATATTGCTTGAATGAGGAAAAGCTCGCACGCTTTTCCTAACTTTTTCAACATTCTGCGTGATTGGATTAGACTACGTAGGATAGGATTTAGATTATCAAAATACAGAAACTGTAAAGTAATTGTTTTAACAAAATAACAGCAACAAGGTAAAAACAAATGAACATTATATGGTTCTGAATCTTCTATGGTTGATACAATGTTAGGCAGATAGGAGTATGTGTATCTATATGTGAGAGTATCTACATACCTGCACAACTTCCTTCCTTAAAAGTCGACCCATTTTTGCACATACAAATGTAAGAACCTGGAGTGTTGTTGCATGAGCGCTCCAGACCTGTAAGATTGCACGGGGATGGCACGCATTCATCAATATCTAAACAAATTTATCAGAAGAGACTAGAAAATATCTCGATGACATAAAATTCAGGGCACAGTCCAAAACGAAAAAAAAATTAAAATACAAAAAAAAACCGTCCGGCAGAACTGAGTAAATAAATACCCCTTCCCTCCATTCATTGTTCTACTTTCGGCCCTGATAAACTTCGATGTTTCAATACAACGAAATTGCACCCCTGATTTTTATGGTTGCACTGTAAAGAATACTTAAAATGACTGAATAGTAAAATGGCTTTTGTACAATTTTGAATTATTTTCATCATTTTCTTCATCATCAAGATATTGAACTTTCCAAGATCTCCTGCAAATAGCACAACCAATGACACCACACTGCATGATGAGTGCATGGAAAAAATATAAGGCGGTCTATACCATACGATTTATCCTGTTTTAAAAATTTTATGGGAGCAATCATACTTGTCTCCCTAATAAATTCTGAATATTTTTCCTTAAAGAAAACGCGGGAGTTAAACGAAAAGTTTTAGCGTGAGCAAACAAAAAAGGTCGATTGGCTTATTCTATTGTTTCATGGCTCTATTGTATTGTTCTCTATAATTTATGAATATATGCAAAACTTTTTTCTTCGCAAACTAGATAGCAAACTAAAATTCACTTACTTTCGTGCACGATAACTCAAAAAGTAATAAAACTTGGTGAAATTTTCTTGGTCGACAATTGGCTCGGAGGTGAACCTAAAAGTTGTGTATTCCATTCAGGCTAAGTAAAATACCGACTGTTTATTTTAGATTTTAGAGGCTTTTTATTTATAGACTGCCAAACGTTTAATTATTATTATTATTAAGTCTTTACATATAAAATCTAGCCACAACAGACGTGTGACCTTACAATTTAAACTAACATATACTAACATATACAGGAATGGAATAGAATTATTAATGTACAATATCTATTATGACTAAAGTTATTAAAAGTCAATCCTTTAAGTTTTACTATTAAGATTATTAAAATTTAAGATTATTAAAGTTAGCTAAAATTGTTAAAAAGACATCTATTTAAAAAAGACCTTTTAAATCTTTCTGTTTCGACTTTGGGTAGAATAAAATCATGTTCTCGTTCCCTTAAACGCTTTTTCCTTTTAGGTGGAAGTAGTTTGTATAAAGGGTGGTCCAGGTTACTACATATTTTACCAAATAGGATTTTGTCCTTTTCCTCGATCACATCCATTATTCGAACACATTTTGTTGTGTATCCATATTTATATGCTCTCCGTAAAAATTGATCAACCCGTTCTCGATATTTCTTCTCAAGGGCGGAACCCCATATTTCAATTCCAAAAGAAAACAGCGACATAATAAGGGCATCGAAGAGAGTTTTTAACTGTTTTTTGAGTAACCGTATGATCTGCACATCCTCAAAATGTACATTCGACTACTAGCTCTAGTTAGCAAATTGTCAACTTGAATGTCCCAACACGACGGATCATTCTGCAATGTTATTCCCAACAGTTTCAGCCAAGATTTACGCTTAATACCCTCTATTTGGTTTGGCGGAGAATTTTTTGATTTACGACTTATAACCATTTCCCAAGTTTTACCTAAATTTAATGACATTTTGTTTCTTTCTGTCCATTCTTTAATATTGTCTACTTCAGCTATTGCGGAATCATAATTCTTTCTCACTGGAACGCTGAGAGTCATGTCGTCTGCAAATTTGACTAGAATGTTGTTATGTGGATCTTTGACTGCCAAATCGTTCATCATCAGGGAGAGAATAAAAAGGGGCCAATAACTGTGCCTTGTGGTACTCCTTTATTAGTACCTACATAGTTTGTTTCGATCCCATTTAGTATTACTCTCTGTCTTCTATCTGTCAAAAAATTGACAATCCAGTTTATTACGTATGGGTTAATGGTTGTTTCTTGTAATTTTTTGCTGATAATACCATGAGAAACAGAATCAAAGGCCTTCTTTAGATCAAATGAAATAACTCTGACATGGTCGACGTCGTTATCCAGCCAGTTTAGCCATTTATGATGGCACATTATTAGAGCATCAGTTGCACTTGTTCCTTCTTTATATGCGAATTGGTCACATTTTATTATTTGCTTTAATTCTGATGAGATCTCTTTCTTAAGAACTATTCTTTCGAATAGTCTCATTATTACATTTGTAAGGGATATAGGCCTTAATTGAGTACATTCCGTAAGAGGACTTTCCTTAGGTACTGGGTTGAGGTTGGCGGTTTTCCATAAGAGGGGAACACATTGTTGCTCTAGTGACATGTTGAATATCTTTGTTATAACTGGGGCTAAGTATTTTGCAAAGTCTTTCCATAACCAATATGGTAGGCCATCTGGCCCTGCCGATGTTTTCTTTTGTTTTTGCAAAAACCTTTCTACCGTGAATATGTCAACATGTGGTACTCTAGTAGAATTTGGTATAGGGGCGATTTCCGGAGATGTGTAGTTGTCATCTGTATTCATCGCCTTGAAATAGCTATTTATGACATCTGGATCTATATCTATACATGTGCGGTTCGCTTTCCTTCCAGTAATTTTATTTACTGTGTCCCACCATTTCTTCGACCCGGATACATATTTTCCATTTGTCTTCTTAACTGCTCTAATCATGTTTTCTCTGATGAGCTTATTTATTTTCCTTTGTAAGTCCTCGTTTATTCCTTTCTTTGCGCTTTTATTACGCATATTGCATAAATGTTTTACCAGAGGAGACATATAAGGAGGATCACGTGTAGATAATTTTACTTTGATTAATGGGAAGCTTTTGTTGAAGGCCGAAGTAATAATATGATTTAGAAGTACAACTGATTCGTTCAAATCTCTACACTCTTCAATGCAGTTCCAGTTCTGTGCTTCCAACTCTCTCATCATAGCAGATTTTCGGTGGTCTCTTGCATCTCTAAAGTAAACTGATTTTCTCTCTGGTTTAATTGCTTCTCGCGGAGTTGTTATAATGATCAAATGGTCAGATTTTACCAGACTATCGAGAACTTTAGGATTTTTCCATAAATGTGGACAATTAGTTAGAAAAATGTCAAGTACCTTGTGACCTCTTGTAGGTTTTTTTACCATTTGTTCCATATTATGTTGACTTATGATGTCCTTTATCTTTAGTTGATTTATATCTCCTCCAATTATAATTCGGGCATTTGATTCACACTGGAGGATTTTCTCAATACTCTCTGATATATGATTCAGTAATTCGTTTTCTTCATATGTCGGATCCGGGGGGTGATACACGGCTGCAACATAGTATTTGCTATTTGTCGTCTCAATGTCGCACCAAATGCATTCCAAATTATTTCGGAAATTTAGAGGCTTACACTTCCAATCTTTCCGATAAATTATAGCAACACCTCCTCCATTTCGGCCATCACAGCGATCTTTTCTAATGATTGAATAATTATTTGGGCATATTAGGTGTGATGGTATCTTGTCGTGCAACCATGTTTCGCACACAAAACAAATATCGATTTCCCAGGTACGAAGCTCAACATCTAACGCAGAAGCAGCTTGAGGTTTAGCAAGAAAGCGAGCGTTTATAACCATGCATTTAGGTATGATCTTTTGTGCAGGTGGACCATTTCTAATAGGTTTTATAGTAACTAAATTCGGGTTGGAATATGTATTTCGCAGTGACATGTCTCTCCAATTTAATTTCGTATTTCGATAACTTATTCTCACTGGAATCTTGTAATAACTGGGAACGTGTTTTTGTGAGTTGTTATTTATCTCGACATAATCAGTTTTACTAGGCGTAAATGGTTCCTCCAATCTAGGTCCGTGGATTTTGGTCGATGTTGGTGGACATACCCCTGCTGTGGATGGTCGGGCGGGACTGTAACTATGCCTCCCCAAAAAGGGGTCACATTTGGTTGATTGAATTTGCTTCTTTGATTAATGCGGTATTTCTTTAACTGGTTCACAAAGGAATGAGAATTACTGTTAATTGCTTGGTGGCTACTTCTGTTTGGTGTATCTTCCATACAAGGGTTTTGTGCATCAATTGGGGTTAGTGGATTAAATTTCCTTTGCTGATGAATTTGATAATCTCTTAATTGATTCGCGAAGATATGGGAATTAATGAGGGTTTTTGTAGTGGCTGTAGGGGCTGGTGGATTGAATTTGCTTTGCTGATGAACTTGATAATCTCTTAATTGGCTCGTAAAAGAATGGGGGCTAATGAAGGTTGCTGTAGAGGTTCTGCCATCTGGTATATTATCCGTGCAGGGATTGAATGCATCAATGGGGACTTGTGGTTTTGATTTACTTGTCTGCTTCTTGTAATAGTCCCTTTGTTGATTTTTGTCTAATTCAAAACGTTCGCAGCTAACATTTTCACACTCTGGCTTGTTTACTTGATTGATCGAGTTTTTAATTTCAGAATCCACTTTAATAGTATCTTTTTGGGACTTTTCACCTGGTAATTTTGTTGGACTACATTCTCTAACGAGTGGAGGGTTCTTTTGCCTGTGCACCGGTTTAAGTGTTGGGATGTTACTATCACTTCTTTGCTTGTGTCTTGTGTCTGTCTCGGGATGTTTTTTGTTGGATAATTTGCTCTCCAGAGTGGCTATCCGTGATGTTAAATTCAAATTTTCACTTCTTAATTTGCATATATCTTGTTGACATGTGTTAATCACTCGATTTTGATCACTAACCTTTTCCAACAAATCTGCTATTTGCGATTCGGTTTTCCTTATAAATAAAGTAAGTTGTAATTCCGTTTCCAGTCGGGCTGAGGCATCGTTATGTGGTCGAAGCGGAGTAGATGTTGCACTTACTTGAGCAAAGTTTGGAGTGACAGTACTTATAGTATTATGAAAGGAATTATCAATAAAGTCCTCAAGGTCTTTGACTGTCAATTTATTTGCAGTCATGGGCTCAATATCTATTATTGAAGACGATCCCTTGCTCAAGTTTGTTTCTTCACACGTAGTTGTTACATTTGTAGGGCTGTTTATATCGATCAAACGGCTGTTTGATACTCCAGCGCTACAAACTTTAATGAGTGTGTCGGCTAACTCTTGACTTTCCTTTCCATGTAAAATCATGGTATTTTGCTTGCCCGGGTACCATGTTAGAGTTAAATCTCGGTCAGAGCACGTCAGTTTTTTTGAATTCCCTCCTGGCGAAGACCAAGTGCCGCGTAATTTCATGCCGTATTCGACGAAATCTTGCAGGGATTTTAGGCTTCCAGTCCATCTAAAGCGATTGCCATCATAGCTAAGATGTATGCAATCTTTATGGTTTCTAATTTCCTTAGGATTTTCTATTGTTAACAGCATATTTTGATATTTTGGCTTTCTTTGATATTTTGGCTCACTGTCCGCCATCTTGTTATATTGAGATCATCTAATTGATCATCTAATTAATACCGTAAACGTTTTATTTGTTGTAGGTTTAGCTCCAAGGCAAAGACTAGTGACTAAAAATTCAAACTGAGAGATCCCCATAAAATAACATTTCGAATTAAAAAAAACTAAGAACAGTGAACTTTTACCCAGTTGGACTGTATACATTTTGATAATTTTCCGTGAAGACAACTGATTTTCTAAAAACTCATTATGCAGTCTGATGTCATTAGATGCAATTCCATGGATATTATACAAAGTTCAATATCCTTAAAAAAAGAATGTTAACAGTGATATATTCAGTAATTTTTAATCCTCTTACAGATGTGCAAGTTTTCTAAGACAAGTTTTTATGTGACAAATTTTAATTGTTCGTCTTTACGCCTAACTTTACGTTCAAAATCAAGCGGTAGGCCAGCGGACTATAGTATTTTACAATGGCGCGCTCACTTTGTCCGCTGTACGATGACATCGCTGGATGCAAACTAAATTGTCAAAGTAAACTTGTTGGCACGTTCACACGAGCAAGTGAACTTGTCAAAGAGAAACTGCATGTCATAGAAATTTTGTTGTACACACACACTGCAATGTCATACAAAATCATACAAAAACTTGTCATGGAAAACTTGCTCGTCTGTAAGAGGCTTAAGAGTTCTTTACAATGCGACGACCATAAAAATAAAGGGCAAAATTTCGTTGCATAGGCATTTTTAGCTGTTCAGCTCACAGGAGAAGGTGGGTGAAAATGCAAGAATTTCAATTGTGAACCACCGAAATCGTATGACATAACTTGTTTTAGGGAGGGAGTAGTCAGACAAAAGAAGTCATAGTTGTCTATATTTTTTAATATATTCCGGGGACAAAAAAGGTAAAATAGGCCTTTTAAAGAGTATCTAGCCGAAATATATGGAGTAATAGAGACGTTGACGAGACGTTTATCAAATTGTGGCCGAGAAAGTGTCAAAAATCTAATTTTAAATGTTATTTAAAATTTGCCGTTTGATGTTCGCGGTTTGTCACATTGGTTAAGCTAAAGGTCTCTAATAACTCATATAAGACGCGTGCAGAAATTTGTTATTACTATACCTTTACAAGACCGTCCGTTGTATTTGAAACCTTTATCACAATGACAAACTTCTGTGCCATTAGTGTTAGAACAGTGGCCGTGAAGACATGAAATTTTTGTGCATTTTCCTGCGAAAAAAAAACCTCCATAAATTTGGTATTCTAAAGGAATATAATATCAGGTATACAAAATTTGGCCAACTTAGCCTGAAAGCATGGTCGGTAGCCACTTTGACGGTCGATATAGCATAATTCAAATACCTAATTAAATATAATTTACCTTATAGAATTTTATTTAAAACAGTAGATAGCTTTTTTGTGCAACTCCGACCAGCGATGCATGGCTAGTTGTTAATACGCACGTTGCGATGCATTACGCATACTGAATTTAAGCCAGGGCTGCTTTCCACTATCGCGTTTTTTGCAGGTAGGTACACGCACATAAAAGCTTGAAACTTTTTAAGCCGTTGTATAATATTATATATGCCAGAAAAAACATACCGAACCACCAGCATGCAGAATCTAACCCTATGCGAATATTCAATAGTTGATTTCATATTAAGTATTATTTAAATGATTCTAAACTTTCACGTGCGTGTACGTCGATGCCAAAAACGCGACAGTGGAAAGAAGCCCTAAGTTTCAAGATCCCCTTAGGTTTTTCCGAATCATTCCTTTCAGATAATTGGCATCGTTGGTTCTGGTATAAGCGCTTTTTAAGTATCTAAAGGGAACACGTGCTTGATATTTATGCTATTATACTGTATAGCCTCGATTAGTTTGTCTCAGTTTAATGATGCTATAAATGCTGATTGTTCAGCTTTTAAGTCTCCACCTTTGCTGTCATGGCAGAGTTGGTCATATCCCAAATATCTCGTTGGTCACATCCCAAACATCGAGAAAGAGAAACAAACATGAAATGGCACTTTAGAAGATTTGAAAGCTCTGGTTTTGATAGAAATTGATGAAGATACAATTCAAAATACTGTATAGCGCTCGCCCGTGGTGGTAAATGGTCGTTTGAAAGCAAAGTGTTTACAATTACTTGGCATGACAAGTAAGCATTACAAGAGCAAGTATATATACTTCGGAGGGGATAAGGGCAAAGAATTAATAGAACGAGTACAACACTCTTTGAAACAAAGGGAAAATGCCTCAGACAACGGCTATGCTGACGAACTTCAGGCGGCGGAGTCGCTCGAAAGTTTTCAAAAGGACGACTCAGATGAGGCAAGCCTTATCGATTATACTTCTCAAAATTCATCTAGGAGAGATGATGAACGTATATTTGCATTTGTTATGAAAACAAAGGAACTTAGGAATCTAAGTATACTAGCTATAGACATCAAGATATCGAAATTAATCTATTGAAATTGAAACTTGATAGAATTGCCAAAGATGTGACAAATAAACTAGACAATCTCGCCGTTAATTGAAAACAAACTTTATGCCATCGTGATTCTGGAAGGCGCAATTACTGAGCTAAAGAAAGAAAGGCAGGATTTACAAAGAATGAACGACGAAGCTTAGCAACTATAATATACATATATATATATATATATATATATATATATATATATATATATATAATATATATATATATATATATATATATATATATATATATATATATATATATTATATTATATAATAATATATATATATATATAATATATATATATATATATATATATATATATATAGATATATATATATATGAAGGAAATATAGAATTTGTTTCTGATATCGTGTAGGCTATATGAGCTAAATCTCCTGGGATTTTCTGGTTAAATAAATAAATTCAATATCTCATTCAATTGAAGGTTTGGATTAAAAAAATCTACTCAACTGTCGCCTTTGTTAAATAACTATTCACCCAACATTTTATTTCTCAGAAAACTGGCTTGTTACCTAACTAATTTATTTATCTTTGGTAATAATGAACACTTTGCAAGCTTTTCACGAGTTTTCATGCAGTTTTAACAGCAGAAAAATGCATGTGTGCCCAAAAACATGAAATTAAATACTAAATTTATATCTCATCCAAAACAGTAAGTTTGATTCCTCTATAAATCAAATTATACTTAAAAGTTTATAAAATGGCATTATAATACTACGAAATGATTAGATTTACATACCTTACCGACTTCTAAATCACAGATTTCGCTATCGCTTTTAGCGTATTTTTAGCCATCTCTGGGAACAGAATTTTTTCCCCGAGACTTCTTCTCAATTTTTCGCGCTGCTTTGACCCCCCCCCCCGTTTCGCACCTCCTACATCTCTACTATCCCTGCATGTAATATATATTAACCCATCGATTTCTTATTTTAAAATATATTTTAATTATCCAAAAAAATCAAATTTTAATTTTGATATTTAATTTTAAAGGCAAGAATCGAAACATGTGATAAAATACCAGGTGTCCCAGAAAAAAGTACTCCGGTTTGATTCATAATAGCTTCTAAACTAGCTAAGCTATTAAACTGAAATAACTTTCGCTAGATAGAGGGAAGATTAACTTAGATTTTGATAGATTACAGTTGTATTTTACTTTAAAATGTACGGAGATATCAATGTTCAAAATTGGTAGCATATTTCTGGATGTGTCTAAATTATGCAAGAAACGCCGTATCAAATATTAATCAAGCTTTTCCCAACTGAAACATGCACTATTAGCAGTAAATAAATGACACTTGAAAATTGTTTATTATGAAACGAAGTATTATTATTTAATGAAGAAAATAATACAGCCTTTTTGCAATTACACATATAACAGTATCAGCGCTATTGTTTTCATTACGTTTTGTTCGAAAAATGTTGGATGTCTCTGGGGAGTTGCATGTTGTGCCTTATGGAATTATGGTTTGAGTGTGTTTTATTTTGAGTTTATCGTGAATATGCCAAGATTAAGTAAAGATCAAAGAGTATGGGTGTGTTTATTTACTGCTAATAGTGCATGTTTCAGTTGAGAAAAGCTTGATTAATATTTGACACGGCGTTTTTTGCATAATTTAGACACATCCAGAAATATGCTACCAATTTTGAACATTGATATCTCTGTAAATTTTTAAGTAAAATACAATTGTAGTGTATCAAAATCTAAGTTAGTCTTCCCTCTATCTAGTGAAAGTTATTTCAGTTTAATAGCTTAGCTAGTTTAGAAGTTATTATGAATCAAACCGGAGTACTTTTTTCTGGGTAGACTATTTAAAAACTATATGAAAATACTTCTCGACGTTTCGACCTAGAAGCCTTCGTCAAGAGAGAGAGTATGAAAATAAATTGGAGAAAACACATGTTTTGTACGGGGGAAAAACATGTGTTAAAAATAGACCAATGGGAAACAATTCTAAATCATATTGGAATACATTAGATTGTCAAAAAGACGCCCGATTGCAGGACAAAAATTGCCAGGAATTGAGAGAGACTGATATGACAATATTTAAAACTAATCACGACCAAAGGAAACATTATGTTTTTTGAACCCGAGAGCGGTTGGATACCATGCAGAGATGGAACGGAGGGCTCGAATTCTCATATCCGTGATGGAATGATTACCTGAGTTAAAATGCTTCGTAGTAAGGTTTGCTGCCTCCATCCTTGCATAAATGAAAGACTATCTTCAATTTAAGTCACCTTACCTGAGTAATATGATTCACCATTTCTTTGTTTACATGTTGTAATAATATTGTTTCTTGCTATATCAAGAGCTTCCTCGCCTGCTGACTATTTCAGGCGTCTCTTCGGCAACGTATTCCAATGTGTTTTGGTTTATTGTTTCCAATTGGTCTATATTTATCACGTGTTTCCCCCCCCCCCCCGTACCTAACATGGGCTCTCTCCAATTTACTTTCATGCTAACTCTCATGACGAAGGCGCCTAGGTCGAAACATCGAGAAGTGTTTTTGTCTATTTCAGGCAGTTATACCACATTTCGAGCGAAGCGGTTTGGAGACGCTGCCATGCTGCCCATTAGTTATATTGGAACATAGGGCAACAATTCAAACGACATTAGACGCACAAAGGAAATACCTTTCGCACCTTGCCAAAAAGCGAAGTTATGAATTGTCCTTACACTAACATTTACCAGAATGTATGAACATACCTTCAGGTTGTCGATCTTTGTCTACGACGAGAAGCTTTCTCACGGTGAAGCCTTTTGGTACCGGAATATAACGAGATATATCTCTGCTGGTAACATTCATTTTTATAATAATGGGTGAATTTCTTTCTTTCCAGTAAAGAAAATCTCCAATAACGTCCACTGACAAACGTCCCCCAAAACCACTTGAACCATAATTAGTTGTATGATTTCTGTCACGTCCATCGTAATTCATTTCAATTATGACGTTAGCTTCTTCGATTTCTTCGAACGCGTAAATTCGCTTCCTCTTGTAGTCAAGAGCCAGAACGTAATTTTCATATCTGTTGAAACCATATATTTGTTTTTCGTTGTTGGTAGCCAAGTGTCTTCGCATTATCTTTTCTCCATCACGACCAGTCCAAAATAAATATCTACATCGAACAACAATACAGAATCAAGCATTTGAAATAAACGACAAAATTTTTAATTGCAAACATGTTTCGTCTTAACTATAAGCCATCTTCAGTGCGAATGAATTAGTTATTTACATTATGAAATATAGAAATAAAGTAGAAATATGATACAGGCGAGGTATCAAGAACACACCTTCACTGACAAAAATTCGCACGTCTACAAAAACCTACAAAACCCTGCAAATCTAAATACACCCGCTCTTGCTTCACTACCCTAGACACTGCTAACACCTCCTTGTAGTGCCGTCTCTAAACAATCAATGCCGTCTCGAAACGTGCAGTGCCGTCTCTAAACAATCTCAGCTGAAATTCTGAGATATATTATTAAATAGTTTTAGCCCACTAATTTTTGACAAACGTCAGACGATTTTAGTTGTCAACGGGGAATCTCTGGAGCTTAATGGGTTAATACACATATCCTGGATGTGTACAAGTGTCTTGTTTACATCATACAGGGAAAATAGTTCAGTGGAAGTATGCCAATACATGTTTGTAATATTCCCAGATGCAAACAAGGCTGTTAGTTACATATATTGTTTTTAAATCAGGCCATGAATATATCTGTTTCTAAAATTGCAGCACTCAGATGGAGTGGACAAAGGCGCATGACTTTTTTCTGCTGAGGGAAATGCTAGCTTCTGACATCTTTCACCATAGAAAAGGAAGCCCTGACAGGGGGAGAATTTGGGATGAAATTACAGACAGACTTAATGCATCAAAAGACATTGTCTTTCGAGTAAAGGAAAAGAAAGGGGTTCGAGATAGATGGAATTTACTAAAGAACAAGTTCAAAAAGAACAGACGTGAGAAAGAAGCTGCAAGCGGTATTGAGGTGGATGAGCAGGATGAAAAAATATACTGATAGAGGAGCTCATTGATCAAGAGGAGACAACGCAAGAAAGCGTAGGAAGCAAGGACAAGGTTGATAAAGCTGCAGCAGAAGATGTAAGAAACAAAGCCCTAGAGAGATTGGGAGAAACCATGAAGAGAAAACAAGAGGTTGATGGTAATGATGCAACCAAGAAAACCAGAACAAGAAGAAGTACAGAAGGTACTTTATCCTTTTTAAAAGTGAAAGCTGAACAAGAGCTGGAGATAAGAAAACAAGACCAAAAGATACAACAGCAAGCTCAACAACAACAACTGCAACAGCAGCAACAGATTCTGCAGATGGTCCAAGCCCAGAATGAGCAAATGCACACACTCCAACAACAGCAGCTGCAACAAAATCAAGCTTTAATGATAATGCTACAAAAGGTTATTACTAACCAACCATAACTCCAAGCAAACACTTGCACCATTTTCCATGTTTGAACTTATCTGTTGAACCTAATACTGTAGCTTACAGTAATTTTGGTTGATGTTAATGTTTATATTGTGTTAAACTTGATATGCTGTCAAGGTTTATAGATATTTTCAACCAGACCATGCATAAAGAGATAAAAATGAAATGGAAGGGTTATTCTAAATGTTACATTTGGTGAAATAATTTCCCAGATACAAGGTTTATTCAATTCAAACATTTTATCCTTCCCCTCTACCATAATTGCGAACATGAATTATTTCAGGAAAGAAAGAAGAGTTCACTCTCCACCACCTTGATATTTATCTAGTTAAGTTTTTGTGTACAACTAAGAGATTTATTTAATAAAATATTCATAGAACATGTTGTTATGAATTGTGATATATACAGTTCATGCTGGTGGTTTAGGTTTTCCCTTGGCACCTTTCAGTCACATTTTCCATGCCAGTTTATTGAAAGTACTCTTCCAGTGTCGATGGGTCAAGTCCAAAGTACTCCGAAGTTTGATTACCATAAAGACAGGTGATGGCATTCCTCAGCAAAGCACAAACTACATACATTTTGTCCACACTGCTTAAACCGATTTTTAGATTCTTCTTAAAATCTGTAAACTTGAAAGAGTTAGCAATGTCTCCAAATAGCCACTCAACTGCAATTCTTACTTGACTCATCGACTGGTTCTATTCCTGCATCAGTGGTCTAAGTCGTGCTTCCCGGAATCCCTGCCACCGGGGAACCTCTCGAAGACGAGGTAAGTCCTGCTTTAACACACGAAACTCAGCCTTGCATTCGGCCTCTTCTACATCGTCGAGGGAAATGGCAGGATAGGTATCGTAGCAAAAATCTGGGTTTTTCGACAAGAAAGAATTATACATGACAAAAAATTCTATATCAGAAATGAAGTTGCTATCGTATGAAAGTACAAGCAATTCTCGCAAATCTCTAAACGAAGAAATTTCCGTACGATCAAGATGTTTTGACCGTCGCCTACATGATTGTTGTTTGCTAAAGTATTCGAAATTTGGCGGGAACGCGACGCGAAGGTGTTGTGTCAGTTCCAGGCCCTTCGCGGTCACACGCGTCGCCGTCGCTCAGAAAACGTTGCGTGCTAAAGGTCCCTTATAAATAACACTAGAGGAGGCATTGGTATCGCAAACATCAGTCAAAAAAGGGAGCGCGTTAATGGGGGGCAAATTCAAAACTCGGATGCTAAGCCAAGCGCCTATTAGCAACCACGTTAGCAAAAAGTAAAATTTACACAAGAATGCATTAAAACAGTAACTGCAACTTGTAACTACATGCAGACTAGTGTGTGAGCCCGACAGTAAGAACCTTTTTCAGTCCCAACCACAAAAGGATCGCCATGTATGCACCATTTATTTGTACCTTGTAACTACAATTTTAATAAATTGAGAAACTTTGTCTTACATATTGTAAACAAACTAATACAGGGTGTTTACCCTGTAACCTATTACCTTTTCTCAGCCTCTTTTTGCGCCTGTAAAGCTAAGAATCGCCAATAACTCCATGCGTCGTGTTTTGATGTTAAAATTTCACTTAATGTCACATTAATTCTAGTTTGGATCCTATGAAATCACTTCGACCCAAATTCAGAGGGTCATTTTATATATTTGACACAATAAATCAACTAACTGTGCACTGACCGCATTCTCCAACATCGTCTTATATAAAAAAAGTTAAATTATCATAAAAAACTTTGTGCGTTGTATTTTTTTTCTAAACCGAGTGCCGCCATTGTTGTTCTCGAAATATGTGCCTATTAAATTACTTTAAGCAAGTTTTAGAGCCCCATTTGAAGATAGTTTAAACAAAAACAATAAACTGTTAACTTTGGCAAATTGGCAATCCTTTTACTACTCCCAAAAGAAAGCCCCCTTACCGAACTTAAACAGCTGCGACCTATTTCCTTAACCAAAATAATAATGCGCCTGTTCGAGAGAGCTATTCATAAAAACGAGCTAGCTCCATCCATGCAAAACTTTATTGACAGTGACCAATATGCTTATAGGAAGGGTAACAATTCCACAATGGCGCTAATAAAAACACAACATACGTGGTTAGAATGGTTGGATGGCAACGCCAAGATGGTCAGAGTCTTTTCGTTTGATTTCAGCAAAGCATTTGACACTGTACCACAAGATATATTATGCAACAATTTAAAGATGCTTGCTATAGACCCTTAAATAATTAACTGGAATATTAGCTTTTTCACAAATAGGCGTCAACGAGTTGTTGAGGGGTCCCTCAAGGAACAGTTTTAGGACCGATATTGTTTTCAATCATTATTAATGATATAAAACCTGTCTCACCATCTAACATAATCGTGAAATTTGCAGATGATATTAATTTAGGAGTTAAAGTTACTATTGATAATGACAATTCAGATGAAGAAACTAGAAACATTAGTAACTGGGTGGATTCAAATCGTATGGTATTATAGGAGATGGTTATTCGCGGAAAAATATCATATCGATTGCCTGATCCATTACCTATGATATCTCAGAAAAGTAGGTTCAAAATCCTTGGGATAACGTTTCAAGAGTATCCATTTATTTGGGACATGCATTTTTATGAATTAATGAATAAAGCTTGTAGCACAATGTATATTAGAGACCTTAAGATCGACTACATGACAGCGACGGTATTCGGGGCCCGAGGCCCGGGTCGAGACTACCGTTCTCACACTAAATTTGAAGCCTTAAGAATTTTTAAAAACAAAGACGGGAAAAGTCGAATGGCATCTTTTAAACACAGTCGAGAAATTCTGCTGGAAAGTTTCGATGATGGTACTATCGATGAAGAAGAATTTCTACTTCTTAATGAACTGCACTTCTCGAAAAACCCAGAGTTTCCATATAAACATATCGGCGAGTTTGATTTTCATGAGATGAATGATTTTGAATGTATGGCTGAGTTTCGATGCAGGAAAAGTGATATAGAAATGCTTGCCGAATTATTAAATCTACCTCAAAAATTTGTCTGCCCACACGGATCAGTATGCAGTGGCATTGGGGGCTTGTGTATCTGCCTAAAACGACTGACATATCCATGTCGCTATTCTGATCTTATACACCGATTTGGAAAATCTACCCCTGCATTGAGCATGATTCATAACGAAGTGGTTGATTTTATCTACAAGGAGCATGGGCATTTGGTTACAAGATGGAACCATTCCTTTCTCAGTTCCAGAAACCTCCAAATATATGCCCAAGCAATCTATCATAAAGGGGCAGCTTTAGAAAACTGCTTTGGGTTCGTAAATGGAACCGTGAGACCCATCTGCCGCCCCAAAAAGCTCCAGAGATCAGCTTTTAATGGGCACAAACGAACTCACGCCATTAAGTTTCAACCAGTTTCTTTGCCAAATGGATTAATTGCTCATTTGTATGGACCTATAGGTTGGTAATAGGTTTAAATTTTGGTTACTTCTGTTTTGAACATTTTCTCTCCACTGTTATAGTAAGCTACATGTGTTAATTAGTGGAAGTTTTGTCACACGTTTTACTGGAGGTGCACCCCAAAACATTGAAAGATAAGCAGTGTACTCACCCACCCCCCCCCCCCCGACACACACACTTTCTCTAAAATTCAGGACTGGATCAACCAAATACATTATGCATGTATATATTCTTTATGCAATGTTCTTTTCGAAATGATTTTAGAGGGAAAGAAACATGATGCCTCTATGCTTGCTCAGTCAGGGCTTCTTTCACACCTTGAAAGATTTGCAATCTCAGAGGCTGGCCAACCAATGTGCATGTATGGAGACCCAGCCTATCCCCTACGTGTTCACCTCCAAGCCCATTTCCGGAATGCAGTGGTAACAGCCGACATGGAAAGATTTAATAAATCCATGAGCTCAGTAAGGGTGTCAGTAGAATGGTTATTTGGAGACATAATCAACAGATTTAAATTTATGGATTTTAAGAAAAATTTGAAAGTGGCCCTCAGTCCTGTTGGAAAAGCTTACATTACAAGTGCAATTCTTAGTAATGCATTATCATGCATGTATGGTAACACAACATCAACATTCTTTGGTCTTGAACCTCCCAATCTACAAGAATACTCACATCCACAAAATCATTAATTAAAGAAAATTGCATGAACAAATTAACATCTTTAATATATCTTGTTTACATGCAATATCTGAAGTGTAAATAGTGTGCAGCAAAGCCAAGAAATATTGAAACAAAATTATGAGTGTTCATCATTAAAACGACTAATCAATATATTTTTAATAAAACATCAACGTGTTATTTAGAAAGTCATTTTGATCCAAGTTTTGAAATAGCAGCCATCACAATCTGATTTTGCTGCTGCTGTTGTTGCATAATCATAGCTTGGAATTGTTGCTGCTGTTGCAACATCATTCTCATGAACTCATCATGCTTTTTTCTTTTCTCGTTTTGTCTTTGTTCTTCCAATTCCTTGTCCTCCATTCTAAACTTAACCATAAGCTCATTTTTTCCCCTTAAATACTGTATGGTCTCACTGCCATTAGACCTCTTTTTTTATTGTTTTTCTGAACGTCACCTTCATTTTCTTTTCGTCTTTTAGTTTCTCTCAGTTTTTCCATACCCTTCATACGTATATCATTAGCACTCCACACTTTGTTTTCCTCATCATCCAATCTTTTTCTTTCTGCAGAGTCATCTTCAATCTGAATCAGCTCTTCAACCATGTCCTCAACTTCAGACATATTGGTATCTATTCCAGATGCTCTTTCCTCGCTGCTTAACTTTCTTCGAAGCTTACTTGATAGAAGGTTGTATCGCTCCCGAACTGCACGTTGATCCAAGTCATTTTTAAACTTTGGTTCTGTGATATTTGAACGGTTTGTCGCTATCTCCAACCACACTTGACCACGCTGAGTTGAACTCTTCTTAAATTGAAAAGGATTTTTTACCAAAATTTCTCTGCACAATAAAATGCCATGGTAATCAGTCAGACCATAGCACTAAATTAATGAAAAAAAACAAAAATTAGATTTTGTACAAATTACTTCTTCTAACGCAGTCTCCAAAGAACCCTTGTAATTTTGCTTGTAAGCAGGTTTTTTGAAAAGCTCTATGCAATAATTTGTTGATGTTATAATCACTTTACATTGATCAGTGAAACACAATGTAGAACAAATAATTCATTTGCTATAAATAAGTGAACACTATAAATATGTGAAACTATAGCTTAGAAGTTTAAGGTAAACAACAAGATAGTCGGAAAGGCTAAAACTCCTCTTTTAAATGGTACATATCTGACTATTCCCTGAATAACCTTTATTTGTTTACATCTCAATCTGCATTGAAAAAGCCTGCAGTTTTACAAAATCTGTGATTTTTGACAAATGCAATCAATAGTAAATAAGGTAAACATTTCCTTGTGTATTTAAAAATCGTTTGTTTTCCTTATCTTAAAAATTAAAGAAATTTTAATCACTTACTGACTCTTCCTGCGTGAAGGTTTATCCTTCTCAACTGATTGCACCGCCATTTTGGAAAGACCTATTTTAAAAATGAAAAAGTCGGTCAATTTCCTTTGTATAAACGAGTATATATTTTATGCCATCGTTAAATAAGCATTATTTTATCCATTCAAAAAGGTTATATTTGAATGTCTAACAGAATAAAGTAGAAAATATCATAAAAAAACTCACGTTTTCTAGAAGACGGCAAACCAGCTACCCAGACGTATTCTACGACACAGCACGGGAGGTCACGCATGCGTACAAAAGCAATTATTAAAAAAACACTTCCGGTTTCCCGCATTCTCTGTTTCCGTCGTCGATCTTAAGGTCTCTATTGTCCGAACTTGTAAATATTATGGCTTTTCCAGAATGGAGCTGGATCTTCTTTTCCACAGTCTTATCTTATCGATATTAAACTTTGGCATCAAAGTTTGGGGTGCGCGTCTTACTCAACGTATCTTAATCAAATTGACATAGTTTTAAATCGAGCATATAAATAATGGTAATTGCACTGAGTGGAGTGCAAACACCATTGATTTCAAAATGAATATAATTAACATGAATATCTTCTTTAAATACTAAAGATGTTAAATTTTGGAAAAAAATTATAACAGATCCTAATCACGCCTTGCACGCCCTGTTATCACCCAAACGCCAATTGGAGTTACGTAATCGTGGACATGACTATGAATTATCAAGGGTTCGTACGGAAAGATTTAAAAGAGTTTTTATAGATGCCTTTTTTAACTTAGTGTGAGTTTTTTTGTGGATAATTGTATACTGTTTTTCAATATGCTTTCTTAAGTGTATAGTTGTAAATCGTAAGTCCACACGTTTGCTGTGAGCCATTACCTCTTATAACAATTAAAGACTTAATCAAATCAAATCAATTATTGTTTTTACCAACATTTTTTACCAACTTTTTTACAACTTCATAGGAGGACACGAACAATTTTCTCCTCCAAAGATACATTATTGGGCTGGAAATTACTTCGTGTCCAGAAACATGCGAAATTTAACTAATTATTAGCACACTCTGCATTTTATGAGTTAACCGATTTGCAGAACCGACTTGATACATGATTTTGTGCAAATAACCGCCCCTTTATAACAGATTTTACGTTAAAGCCGTTAATGCCATTACTTCTCAATTTATGAATCACTCACCCTTCGACGGGGTCAATTGCTACATCCCGAGCCTTGGAGGTTTTACTCAGTGTTCTGTTGTCTTTACCTTCTAAAGTCACCACGTTGATTGTTTGCTTAAAGTATTTAGTCCAGAGTATACGACGTCCTATCCAATCAATTGTTAATAGCCATGCCTCAGCATCATTCACAATGATTTCTTCATAAGTGCCGTCAAAATTTGCGCGACGAATCTCTTTCTCGTATTCCGCAAAATATATTTTCTTTTCCTCTAGGTCAATGCCCAGCGTTCCTATATTTCTTTTTCCATCGACGACGACTCTTGTGTCAAGTGTTATTAAGTCAATTGCCAAAATTGCAGTTTCGTTCGCCAAGAACATATATTGCTCAGGATAAGGTTCTAGAAAAGAAATTACGGCTGAAGTCAAATACAGCATATTAATGTATAAATACAGCCTATAGACATGCATAATTATAAACGGATGCGAACTAATGTACAATGTGGTGCTTCTGTGATTGTTAATTCGCTGAATGACCTAATTTGATCTCAGAAATAGCTGGGATGGTTTATAGAAACCAGATGGCGATGCTGTACTCCTCGTTGGAGTAATGTGGCATCGAGTTTACGATGTATACTTCTTAGAAAAAAAATAGTTGTTACATTCTGAAACACTAGAAAACGCATTTAGTATACACTCTACTTTCAAAAATTTCCGGATGAGCCTGCACCACTGCAAGAGAATGAACCAGCCCTCCTTTTGGCATAATATACAAAAGATATCAGAGAATCGATTAGCTTACCATCATAGAAGCACATTTGTGAGTGCATACGCATTCTCGCCTGGAAATATTCTTTTTCTGCCGTGCAACCAGGGGAATTATTCTCACGTCGACGTTTATTTTTGACTTCATCCAAGTTTCCCAGACTTTCATTCACACATCTTCTTTCCCAGTTTTTCACTTCTTCTTTCAGTTGTTTTAATTGCTTGTCACAAATGGGAATATCTTCATTACAATTGATCAGAGTTCCACCAAAGTACATCAAGATTGTTAAAGCAAACAAAATTTTGGTTGAAACGAAAGCCATCTTAGTCATTTCTGTTTATTTCGCAAGAAATGAAGACAGATTATCTGAACAGAAATACAATGAATATCAAATTGACAAAATCAGTGACATGCAGCTGTAATTTTGCAGCACTATTAAGTCTATTATATACACGACAGCCCTATGGTAGTCAGATCCTTCTCTGGGACAGAACAACGCGAATCCACGTTGCAGTTGGTCATCGATTGTTGTGCGCGTGCAAATAATGCGATAGCTTTGAAGTGTTACCAGTTGGTATCTATTTACTTCATTCTGTACTTGCTGCATGGAATATCACAGACACAAGCCAATACTATTAGTTTCAACATATAACTTACTAATGACTTCAAAAAGAGCTATATTTTGAATTTTGTGAGAATTTGAATTTTGGTGAATCCAAATCCAATCCCTAACAATCCAATCTTAGTTTTAGTTAATCGAAATAAATCGAAATAAATCGAAATAAAACTTTTTCCTGCTTCTTCATTCTGATTTCAGCGGCTCATTAAACTTCCTGCTTCTTTGTCCTAAACATCAGCAGCGGGTGTGAGGAGTGTTTTGGCATGCGATACGTTAACAAAAAGTGTAATATATAATGCGTTTGATTATGCGTTTTATTAGTTAAGTAAGTGCTAAGGAAGCGTCTTGTTTACTTAGAAAAAATTTATAACGCGGTATTTCAGCCATGCAGGAATGAGAAACATTAATTGATGTTAATTAATATTAATTAATTAATTAATTAATAAACATATAATTAGTTAATTAATAAACATATAATTAGTATACTCACATATCACATAATTTTTTCACGTAGATCAGTTCAAAAATTATCTCTATCACAATTAACTATATAAAGGCGTACGGAAAGAATCATACACTTCTACATTTCCGAAATATTTACAAAAAAATTTTAATCTGATACAGGAAATTTATGCGGGGAATAGCTAAAGCATGACGCTGTTTACCTGCGCAATAATTGACTAACAGCGCCCTTCACCCGAACCCACGCCTCTCACCCGGGGCTGAAACGTTTGCGCAGTTTATGTAAATCAACAAAGGAAACTAAACCAATCCTCAAGTAGACAAAACTGTATTTACGGCGGCATGTGCATTGTATAGTTCGCTTTTCTTATGCGAAGTTGTACTCAGTATTGTTGACCGACAGTCACCATGTGATTACACGCAGTAACCTACACATGTCAAGGCAAAATATCTGACAACGACACTAACGACGAATATCAGCTATCAAATTCGCTGGAGACATTACTAACAGTCGACGCGGATGACACGGATAATATTCTTCACGAAACGCCTAATAGAACTGTTAACGAACTTGAGATTAAAAAAGTATCGACGAAAGAGCCTGAAAACGAAGGAGACGCCCTGAATACGGAAAGTCCAAGGGTTATAGGCAAAGAATCCCACACAAACCCGAAATCCATGAAAGTACAGTTGCACGAACTCTGAATGGGATGTTGTTCACACTAAAACTGGTGCGACGTGTGTCAACCGAAAGAAATAGACCTGATGTGATTGTAAAGCGTAGAGAATATGCACAATGGTTGATGAACCATGCTATCCTGCGCAGCTGTGTGTTTATCGATGAATGCGGATACAACGTTTGGACCGCCCGTAGTCATGGTAGAGCTAGAGTTGGTGAAAGAGCGTATCACCAGGTTTGTGGACAGCGTGGACGAAATATGACAGTGGCCTTAGCTGTATCCGCCAATGGTGGCTTGGTGTTTCACACGGCATTTCTTGGAGGAATGAACCGTGAACGCTTTGCTGACTTCCTTACACAAACACGCCTTAATCTTGATCCTGATGAGGAAGTAATCTTTATATATGACGGCGCACCAGCACACAACAATCCACCCGTCCCTGCTCCTAATACCGAGTTACGGAAACTTCCTCCATACAGTCCATTCCTAAACATTGTGGAGCAAGCAATAAGCGTCCTTAAAGCAGCAACAAAAGCAGACATTTCCCGTCCCGAAATTCAGCGTTTGATGGGTGATAGGGCCGCGGCAAGAAATCAACGACTACCTTTGGGAGAGTTCCGCACCCATCTCCTCTTAGATGCCCTTAATCGAAACATCGGTACAATAACTGCAGCAAAGTGCGGGCAATGGTACCGTTACATGCAGACGTACATTCCACGCTGTTTAAACGGAGAGGTCATCGACGGTTGAACGATAAATTGGGTCTTTTACTGCTGGATATTTTGCCATATTTTGCAGTGTTAACTTGAAAAGATATTTGTGTTTTATAATACCCGCCCTGGAATATGCGTCTCCGAGGACACATAAATTGAAAATTTAAAAATTTGGGCAAAACAAATACTTGGGACATGAAAATTATACAACCGAATAGAATATATCAATACCTTTCTCTTGTGTTGATTTCGTAGATTTTCATCGCGTTTTAGGCGAGTTATCGCAATATTTCAACAAACAAATGTCTCACTCAATCTCAAAAATGCATTGTGGAAAGTATGAAGCAGTGACCTATCTTTGTAGCGTTGTATCTTCGTTTCTTTTCAGCCGAAAGTGACCGTTCGCCCACCATTTTGTTTATAAAATTCAGCTCTATTTGTGTACTAAATATCATACGCTACAAGTACATATTTTGCCTTATGTGGGCATTTGCGCAAACATTCGGTCGTGCGGAAAGCCCTTTCGGGCGACTCTCGGGCTTGTACGTTTTGATATGTGTATCCTAGGAAACCAGAAGCCTCAGAAATCGATTTTACGGGTAAAAATCATTCAGACGACTTATTTTAGTTGATTTTCAGCCAAATGTGTGGCTGCTCTTTGCAATTTTTAGCGATGCGGTTGCACGGAAATAATGCGTAATTTTGCACTTCAATTCCGTCATGGCCGAAGCGGTATTTACATCAGATGAATCGTATTTTCGAACTGAAAATGAGTCTTCTAGCGATGAAAGCACTTGGGGTATGTCTGAAAATGAAGAAATAAACTTAGACTTCGAGCTCATGCTGTCTGATGGAGATTCAGAGTAAGTATTTTTATGTATTTTATGTATACAAGATCGCACATGTGCGTCCCGCATTATTGTGAGTTGTCCAAAGTTTGTTTCCAAACCAGTGAAATTTCCTTATTTTTTTTGAAAGATGAACAAAGTTCTTTTCAAATCTTTCGCGTTTTACAATCTCTGGTTCAAACTGTTAAAACTAGAACGTGATTGATGATTCAATATCCTTATGTTTATTAGTTGGGAACCTCCACTAGAAGAAACTTCTGCTGCAGACCAGACTCTATCTGATGATGAAAGTCTTGAAGCCAGCAGTAATGTGAACAGGGACCGTTCTCCCATTGGCAATGTTGATGAGCGAACTGACTCTGGTGGTAGACAGGGTGGCAGAAATGGTGGTAGTAGTGGACGTGGTGGCAGAGGACGTGGTGGTAGGGGACGTGGTGGTAGAGGACGTGGTGGTAGGGGACGTGGTGGTAGGGGATGTGGTGGTAGGGGACGCAGTGGTAGGGGACGCGATGGTAGAGGACGTGGCGGCAGGGAACAGGGTGGTAGAGAGCAGTATAGCAGTTATGATGACCAAGATGCTGGTAATCTTATTCCTCCTTTTGAGCCTAATCGTCAACCTGGGCTCCACTTGGATAGGGCTGTTTTGCGTGGTGCTTTCTCAACTGAGATGGAATTTTTCAAATTGTTTTTTACCCACCAAATAGTTAGTTCCATAGTAACTCATACAAACTCCTATGCTTTCATCAAAATAGCATCAGGAGGCTACTCTAACTACACTGATTCCCAAGGTGCCTGGAAGGTGACCAATAATGATGAAATTTACAATCTTATCTCTCTTCCGATATATTTCAGCTTGGTCACTATTAGGTCTTCAGTGCAAAAATATTGGAGCACTAAGACACTCTACCATGGTCTTTGGGCAAGAAGTATAATGCCATTGAAGCGATTCAAAGCTTTGATGGCATTCCTTCATGTGGTTGACCCCTGTAACGAGGATCCTCCTTCCAAGTTACGGAAAGTTGAAGAGTTCATCTGTTCATTCAAAGAGCGATGTCACCTCTTGTATCAGCCTTCCCAAAATATTGCGGTAGACGAGCGAATGGTTAAGTCTAAACATCGCTCTGGTCTACGGCAGTACATGAAAGACAAGCCCATAAAATGGGGGGTAAAGCTGTGGGTGTTGGCAGATAGCTTGAATGGATACACCATTGACTTCGACATTTATGTTGGGAAAACTGCCAAGCCCATTTCAGAGCATGGATTAGGCTATGATGTTGTCATGAAACTTGTTGAACCCTATTTCAACCAGGATTATCATGTATACTTTGACAACTTCTACACCTCTCATCAGTTAGTCAAAGATTTCTTCTTACAGGGAACTCCTTCTTCTGGAACTGTTAGGACCAACAGAAAAGGTTTTCCCAAAGCCTTTGCTGATGCAAAAAAATGGGGGCGTTCTGTTGAGAGAGGAAGCATGCGCTGGCAGAGAGATGGTGTGGTGGTGGTAATCCAGTGGAGTGATAATAATCCTGTTTCATTGTTATCAAGTATTGATACTGCCAATGATTATAGGATGGTAGAGAGAAGGGTCAAGGGGAAAGATGGGTTCGAGAAAGTAAATGTTCGCCAACCCCAAGCCTTCTATCGGCACAACAATTATATGAATGCGGTTGACCGATCCGATCAAATTATTGCTGCCCACAAGGTTTCACGCAAATGTAAGCGTTGGTGGAAGACATTATTCTACCACATGATAGAAATTGCTGTCGTCAATTCCTTTCTTCTCTTCCAGATTCATAGGAAAAATAATCCGAATGATTCAAACTTGAATAGGCCAGGCAAATCCTCTCTTGTTGAGTTTAGGGAAGCTTTGGTTCGGCAGATGGTTGGGTTGGATGAGAAAGGTCTACCACCAGTAAATGTCAATGTCAAGCCAGTTCATACCTATGAGACTGAACACATGCCAATGACGTCAGACAGTGAAAGGAAGGATTGTGTTGTATGTTATGCAACTGGAAAGGGGCGGCTTAGAGTTTGGACATACTGTTCAGCTCCACAGTGTCAAAAGTTCTTACATGTTGGCAAAGGATTTACCTGCTTCCAAGAATGGCACTCCAAAAACTACACTGGGCGCAGATGAGAGTATTGATAAACTTTGTTACCAAATAGTACTGTGCAGTTTCTACGCACTTGACATTTTCCAATATTTGTGAGATAATACCATTCCATGTTGAAGGACACATTTTTTGTATTTTACATTTTTTATATTTTACATTTTTATATGATAGTTATATTCCACTTTTCCCTATATTTACCTATACTTGTGCAAGTATATTCAAATGAAAGTTGCAAACTATGAAATGTTGTGTTTTATGTATTCAAAAGGGCCGAATTCAAAAAATAAAAAAAAATACTTCTACTATGTCAATATTCATATAATTTTGCATGCACACTTGCTGAATCATAAGCTAACGTTTCATTTACAATATAGCCCAAAATGCATCCCGTTTTGGCCAACTATCAAGTTTTACGAAAATGTAACAAAATTGAATTGCGCAATCTTTGTATGTTTATGCTCAATCCAGGGGGGGATAGTTATGAATTGCAAAAACAAATACATCAGATGAAAGATCATACTTTCAGCTTTCAAATGGCACCTTCTGCGTATTCATACGGTAAATACTTACTAAGATACCCTTGTGTAAACAGAACTTCCGGAAAACAGTAAAAGATCCTCGAGTACGATAAAGAGTTTTAATGAATTCGATATGAATTCTATTGTTAGTACGATCACACAATTGGTAATTAACACCATTGTAATGATTATACATTCACTTTATTGACATCCCCTTGGTGTTTAAAAATTTTAATGAAAGACCGACGACAATTTTTTCTGCTAAACGTGCTTTCAAACTAGCTTTATGGAATATATTTAGTTTAATGAAACATATAGACGAACTTAAAATTCTGCCTCCCGATTGTCTAGTAGACATTCTCTCAATTACCAAAACTAAACTCGAAAACTCAATTCAAGACTGTGAGGTTTATATATATACCTGGTTATGAAATAGTCCGCAGAGATAGAAACAGAAATGGCGGACGTTTTTTGTTTTTATATCAAAGATTCAATTAACTTTATTACACGTAGTGACCTCAAGATGGAGAATCTTGAAAACTTGTGCATTGAAATTCGTAAACCTCAATCAAAACCATTTGTTGTTGTCAACAGGTATAGGCCACCAAACTCTCCTGTCGAATTATTTACTTCTTTCGAAAACCATATCGGACAAATCGATATGGCAATAACAATGTTCGAATTCTCTCCAATATTACCGATACGTATATATGGCCTCCAACAACTTACAAACGAGCCTATTCGTTTTACGATCTCAACTTCCACCTTGATTGATTTAATCTATATACAAACGAAGTACTCTGTTCCGGAGTTCATCGCAAACGGAGTGTTCGCGATCAGCGCTATGCGCATGCACTGCAGAATCACAAAGAAACTTCAACGCATTTATTGAAAAATACCACGCTTTAAACGCGGAAAAGTTATATGTATGTTATAAAATTTGCTTCAGAAAATATAGCTTAAGTTCGTTTATATTAATTCAACAAGATCAATTTAGTTTGGAAAAATATCCTAACCTGGCTGGCTTCTGTTTTAAGTTTCCTTTCGAGTTTCCTCCTGTACAGCGATATCGGCTATATAGGCCTAGATGTTGATGCAGCTATCTTTTTCAGTTAATGATTACCAGCAACTATATATTCCCTCAACGATCTACTTTGACCCTTTCTTAAAGGTCAACACAGACGGGACGCGTTATGTGACAACGCAACGCGATTTTTCAAAGTTTTTCATTTTCGAAAAGCGAATAAATTTTCAACTATCATTATATTCTTGTAAGTTACTGAAACATAATATATTTTGACTGCTCTGGTACCGATAGATTCCAAATTTTGCTTCCGGAAATTAATTTGTGTGCTTCTGAAAACAGAAAATTCGCGTCGAGTTGCCACATCGCGTCCGGTCTGTGTCGATCTTAAGAGCGAGGGCGTAGAAATATTATTAAATATGTTTTTATGACATTGCTTTGGTAACACACTTTAACCTATGTACAAAGGAAAACTGAAGCATACGAATGCAATTGCGTCTATAGTTTTCATGCATCGTTAAAGCAACGTATATACGTCGGAGTCTATATAGTTTGAAAATCACCTACCTTTGAACAAGAACTAAAAAATGGAAAATTTTGCTTTTTTAGCTGTTTTAGTGAACAAGATATTTTATCAATAATTTACAAGCACCTGTCGCAATGATGTTTTTAGTCTCAATGCAGTCGCCTAGTGTTCTAGCTTTTATCTCATTCTGAGTTATTTCCATGCAGTCATCGTATATCCAAGGGAAAAAACGAGGCCAGGGGGCAGCGTGAAACCAGCGCGGCTTCCACCAAAGCTTTTATACATTTTTACAAGCACAAGCACGCCCTTTTTGAGGTCTGACTACGTCATTTGTAAAGGTACATTCATTTCACATAATGCGACTAGTCATGCAAATAGTGGTTTTATTAACGAGCAAACCTAATTCACCTCTCGCGCAATTCTTCATTCATTTGCCTCGTCGAGCGTTATAATGCAATAATATCTAACGTTAAATATGATACCTTAAGAATCGAGCTATAAAACGATTACAATTTCACTTTACGTTTTGGATTATTCACCCGGCTTGCGTATATGCTTTTAACAATGCGATACTCGTAAATATGTAAAATTTTCCCAATAGTCATTCACATATATACGTATATAAAATAAAGATGAGTTACCCAACTCGATTTGAACATATGTATTTCTGCTTTTAACTTAAATAAAATTAAAACGGGAATACACCTTTCGCATTATAGACTACTTTTTGATCTTTGCAAGATAAACCAATCAATCAAAACGAACGTACCAAAATTAGTAAAAATGCAAAGTTGGTTGAGAATTGCCGTAAAATGCGGAAAATATAGCCTTGCAAAATTTGCAAATTTGTATATATACTTTTGTTTGACACACGAAAACTGTCACCACATTCATGCCAAAATGGCTATATGCAATGAGCATCAGCAATAAAATATATAATGTATATATAGACAAAAAGGAACAGTTTTTAATTTGACCACGATGAAACTGAACAAGGTGTTATTCTACATCATAGAAAAAATCCTACCTTAGCTGCCTTGGTTGTTCTTTCAGAGGCGATATAAAATTATTTCTTTTCCAAAACCGATATCTGCTATACAAGATGTACACAGTACACAGCAGCTGTATTTCTGAGTTAACTATATACGTGCGGCTATACATATATTATATTTACCTTGCATAGACACGTCCTTCAGATGAAGAGCGTTTGAACATTTTGTTATTAATTTTACTGGGTGAGAATGGCTGGGTGAATTAAGAAAAATGTAAATTGTTACAGGCCGTTGAATATGTTGGGAAATTTTAATTTAGTTGGGTTTGGTACACAATGCCATATAAGGACATATTGATAGAAATAAGAGGAAGAATCGACAGTCAGAAATGGCTATCTGTAAAACAAGGAACGGGGAATCGGGGAAAGGAATGGAGAAAGGAGCGGGGAACGGTAAAACCAGGAATGAGAAAAGCCGGAATCTGTAAAACCCGGAATGAGAAAAGCCGGAATCTGTAAAACCCGGAATGAGAAAAGCCGGAATCTGTAAAACCCGGAATGAGAAAAGCCGGAATCTGTAAAACCCGGAATGAGAAAAGCCGGAATCTGTAAAACCAGGAATGAGAAAACCCGGAATCTGTAAAACCAGGAATGAGAAAAGCCGGAATCTGTAAAACCAGGAATGAGAAAAGCCGGAATCTGTAAAACCAGGAATGAGAAAAGCTGGAATCTGTAAAACCCGGAATGAGAAAAGCCGGAATCTGTAAAACCCGGAATGGACTGAGCTACAAGCCCCTTCTATATTATTACCATAGTCTCTTATCATTATTAAAATTATTCGTTTATACTTTATATTTTACGCGCAATATCTTACATATAAAGATAAAACGAACAATTCAATACGTAAATAAAGCAATCTTGAGAGTAAAAATTTCGACTTCATTTTAAAGAAATCTTCAGACAGAATGAAATACGATACTTCACAACGTATACAACACAGAGAATTAAAGCGCACGTCTGTCAAACGTCTGTTGCGAATAAAATTATAAGACTGAATATGTATATAATAACAAACATAATAATGTTTGATATGATAATAATGTTAGATAGTCTATGATAAATATGTATGATAACAACAATGCTACAGTCTGTTCCCGTTTGTTAATTAACACCAGTCAACAAACACGCTCTACTGTTGTGAATATGATCAAAACTCAAAAGAACATAAACATAACAAGTTTAGCAATGTTAATGAGAATAATATTAATATTTATTATATGGCACGCGGTCTCGTGACTAAAACGGCGTGCGCTGATTGGTTCTTTGCCGGTCTGGAATCCTCCAGTATTAGACCGTTGCCGTAGTAACGGTCCAACTCTCACATTTTTGAACAAAAACAAGCTTGCACTTTTATTTTTGACACGAAAAATATCGACGGAGAATGGACGAAGAAGAGCATTATTTGGTACATGTGAATTAATTATTTATTTATCTTTGATTTTTGTTTATATCACTGTATCATTCTTATTTAACGAGTAAAAAACAAAGTTTTGGAAGCCACTTCAGTGCTTGCTTGGCGACTGGCTGGCGAAAGAACCGGCAAGAATGCTGGAGCGCATTGTATAAATAAATAAACTAAATACTGTATGCCATATAATAAATCCCTTATTAACCGAATACGTTCGGTCCGTACTGGAAAAACAGCGAGGTTCAGATTTCACTACCACTACCGCTACCTTAAATAGTACACGCATGCGCAAAGTCAGTGAAAACATTAGGTTATCGTCGTGAGTTTTTGTTTTGGTACCTTAAAAACGCAAAATAAAGTCGTCGAGGGAACCTCTTCACAAGTAAGTAGTTTTTCACAAATTTTTCATAGTTTTTCGCAAATATTACTTTACAGAGGGTGTAAGAGACGATGTTAATGTAGTTCATTGAGTCTTTTACAAAAAAAAAAGATTTTTTAATGCCTTAATTTTAATACAGGCTTAAATAATAATGGCATCGGTCGCTGAATTGGTCGACAACGATGTTGTCTTTATTGACAAAACGAATGAAAATAATCCGTAAGTTTTGAATCAGATAGTTATTATTAAACTATTAAAAGAGATTCACAATCACATGTCTAACATTGTAACACTGACCTGTTTTATAATTTTTGTTTCACAGGATTAATAAACGAACAAAGTTTCGATGGAAATCTACGCATGATATCTCGCTTTTAACTGAAATAATTTCCATGGAACCTTACAGATGGAAACATGGCTCCAGGGAACGTGGAGAAGCTTTCCGAAAAGTATCAGAAAACCTGAAACTAATCCCTAATTCTGCCTTCCCCACCAGTCTTAACCAACGTGGAGTTCGTACGAGGTTTTTTGAATTGTTGGACACATTCAAAAAGCAAGAAGCAAGAGAAGCAAGAGCTAGTGGTATAGATGCAGAATTCGATGAAAAAACACAGTTATTAACTGATATTCACAGCCGTATGGTAGATTTTGAAAATGGCTTTGTGGAAGAAATGGAATTAAAGCAGCAGAAAAAAGATAAAGAAAAAGCAAACGCAGAAGAAATGCGACAAATTGCTTGCGAAAAACTTGGGGAAACATCACAACGAAACAACCTAGATACCCCAAGCCGAAAAAGAAAGGCGACTGAATTTGTGGAATACCTGAAACAGAAAGAAGAGGGTAACAGACTAAATACAGAAAGGCAGCTAAAAATTCGCGAAGAGGAATTAAAATTAGAAAAACAAAAGCTTGATGTACAGCAAGGGATGCAAAATCAAATTTTTGAGCAATTGAAAATGCAGCAGCAATCCCAAGAATCAATGTTCAATTTATTTCAAACCTTTATTGACAAGTTCAAGTCCCAATGAATTTTAATTAATTTATAATACACAGTTGGTTTGCTATCATTCTTAACTCTTCAGTGGGTCTATAAATAAGTACATTTGTTGTCAAATTATAATAATTAATTAAATTGTTGTGCATTAAATAATTTACAAAGTCAATGTTAATATAATTTTTCAAATAATTAAGTTGAATTATGTACAGTATATTAAATGTTCCTTGAAATTAAAGGATTATATGACCTTTGGTGAAATGTCTGTATTAATTTAAGGCATCAACTATATAAATTGTGAGAGTGGAAGATTGGGAGATTTTTAAATTATGTCCATAGGCCAAAAAATCAAGCAAAGGAAAATGGTTAGATCATTCCTTACTGTTGATCATAATAAATTCTTTACAGTTACTTAAAATAATTATTTGCAAATCATTATACCAAAATACTCCTATCCTATCTCAAATGGTCTCAAGAATCTCAAGAATTCACACAATATAATTTATTGAAAACTCAATTTACAATAATGCTGTTTACGAAGGGATAAATGCATGCCCTTTTTAGTACTGAAAGTCAGGGTAGCCTGCCCAACAAATAAATTTATTCATATTGACTAAAATATTCATCTAGGCTTGGGGGCTCCAGATGAAAGAATTGTGAGGTCTGTGAACCATAAAGACATGTTTTGGCATTAAAAATTAAACACGAGACTGCATAAATCTTTGCGACTGATTGCAAGCCAATTTTTAAATTCTTTTTAAAATCATTAAAAGCAAAATAGGTAGCAATTTCCCCAAATGGCCACTCCACCGCAACTCTTACTGAACTCATGGCTTTGTTAAACTGTTGTTGTACATTGGACAGGTTTGCTCCTTTATATGGGCACTGCAAGTGAACTCTGTGTGGATATGCAGGATCTCCATATATAACCAAAGGTTCACCATTTGGATCATGTGAATGCATTTCAAGTAGGGGATATAAACCAGACATCGCCAACATTGCAGCATCATGCCGTTTGCCTTCTGAAAATTAAAGCAATGTACCCTGACTTGCAAAATGACAGAATGAGATGCCTGGTTAACCATCTGCCTCCATGTTGTCAGTTTTCCCATCATGGGAAGGTGTTAAGCATTAATGTAGAATTGTACTTACCAACGGGTCCATACAGATGGACAATTAAACCAATTGCTGCATTGACAGCTTGCCACTTGATTGCATGTGTTCTTTTGTGCCCATTGTACATAGTTTTTTGATGTACTTGTGGCCTGCAAATTGGCCTAACCTATTTGGAGAAATGAAATGCAAATATTTAGGGATAAATTCAACATGGCAGTTGATCACTGATCACAAAATGGGTATTTTTTCATTATTTGAATAATGTTTACATAAAACATTCAAACCATGCAGGTATAATTTACTCATTTATTAACATATTTTAATATTGACAGTCTTACTGTGCCATCAATAAATCCTCAGACATTGTCCAGAGCTGCACCTTTTTCACGAACCGCTGCTGCCATTCTCAACAACTTCTCTGGGGCCAGCCATGGTACATTTAGGTTAGTTAAGAGGGAATGGTGTTGGGCAAATACCAAATCGACAACATTGTTGAATATCATGCTAAGTTCTGTCTTTGATCTTCCAAACATTGTAATCATGTCTGTTAAACGATTTGGGTAAGCTAAACGACGAAGTAGTACGCATAATCCTTCTATAGATCCAGCAACAGTGCCATTTAGGCATACAAATTTGTTGGGCAATCGTAGTGCAACCACTAGATGCAAAATATCAACCTTTTGGAAACGAAAATTCAGTAGACACTCTTCGTCGGTGTATTTATTGAGCTCAAAACGTGCATAGTTTTGGTGAGGAATAGGCGGCGGAAGCTCAGTAAAATACATGTACAATCCGAGCAATTCTTCATCGTCTAAGTCACCTTCATCTTCTGCTAGAAGAAGCAGTTCTTCGTCGTGCCTCCTCATTGCTGCCATGTTTATTCACGAAAACGTCCCAGAGACAAGCGTCGTAAATCTGAACTTAAAAGATGTTTATCGCGACCTCAACTGATCAGAGCCAGTGAAAGGTAGCGGTAGCGGTAGTGAAATCTGAACCTCGCTAACATCACACCTCGGTCTTTAATGTACGGACCTCGCTATCGCTCGGTCCGTACTGTCAAGACCTCGGTATGATATTTTTCTAGTACGGACCTCAAATTCGGTTAGTAAGTGGTAAGTAATGACTTATATTCTTGCACAGGTATATTTCAAATAGTTATATATGATACATATATATATATATATATATATATATATATATATATATATATATATATATATATATATATTATACATATATATATATATATATATATATATATATATATATATATTAATATAATTATATATATATATATATATATATATATATATATAGATAGATAGATAGATACCCGAAATCTAATTAGAATTGCATATGTTGTGTAATATGATTGAAATCCCATGCAAATGTATTCATATGCAATTCTAATTAGACTTCGAGTATCTATCTATCTATCTATCTGCGGCCAACGTTTTTGCAAATGGGTGTATATATATATATATATATATATATATATATATATATATATATATATATATATATATATATATATATATATATATATATATATATATATATATATATATAGAATGTCAAAAATAAAAAATCAAAAAGTGTTTTTCATATTTTTGTAAACGTATGTGCAACGGTCGCTGCATAACAAAACGTGTTTCTGGACTTGAGTCTTAGCTCAGTATTTTACGCACCTCTTAAGCAAGAACACTTAGATCGATTGACGCAAAATTTTGGATTAAACATCCCGGTATGAGACAGCTACCGCTCACATAATAGCCTACTTGTATAGGCAGACTTATTGCTTAACGACTAAAATTTTAAAGCTATTTACGCTGTAGGACAGTGTTGGCCATGTATTTTCCTGTTATGTTGTGTTTAGGGTTTATTATGGTTTGTTTCGTTTTGATTGTCGATATTAGCAAGGTTCACATTTGACTTCCACTACCACTACCACTACCTTTCTTTCGCATTTGATTGGATCATGTTCCCTCAATGGTAATGGTTAGTGGGAGTCAAATCTGAACCTCGCTAAGATTTGCGCGCAATAGTGTGTCTTCGATCAGAAATCACCGGACGTATCTAAGACTTTTTGATGGTTATAAAAAATGCTAAATCGAACAAATATAAAATTATGTTGTTCCTTTTACAATTTATTATCTATTATTATATTATATTCCTGGCTTTACAGATTCCGGCTTTTCTCACTCCTGGTTTTACCGTTCCCCGTTCCTTTCCCCATTCCTTTCCCCGATTCCCCGTTCCTTGTTTTACAGATAGCCAGTGAGAAATATTCAAGAGTGTAATGTTGTCGTGAAAATCGGCGGTTTAAATAGCGCATTCCGACAAAGTGGCACCTACCGACGCGATTGGAAGTACAATATGGGGAACGATTTAGCGGGAAAATTGAAGCTTTTAAAATTTACGTTCGACAAAAGAACAGATATTGTCAACAAAGCAAATAAGGTCGCAATTCAACGGCATCGTAAAACATTGATAAAAGTTACAACGATCATCGACGAAATTAAGTCGGAGATTTTGGAGAAGAAATTCGAGCTAGGCGAGGACGATGAATCGATTGCAAGTTGGAGCAAAAATGTCGAAATACAAGTCGACGATGTTTATGTGGAAATCGAAAGAATACAGCAGTATTTAGAGAAGACAAAAGCCGACGAGGCGAGCAAAGCAAAAGAGGTTGAACGAGCACAACAAATGCACTTTGAGAAGGAACAATACGAACAAAAACTTAAATTCGAATACAAGGTTGAGGAAATCAAAAGGGGAAAAGCGACAACAAATTCGACAGCGAAGTCAAACACGGATCAAATTCGAACACAGCTTCCAAAGTTAGTTATTACCCCATTTAATGGCACACACCGACAGATTGGCTACGTTTCTGGAACGTGTTCGAAGTGGAAATCGATGATAACAGCGATCTACCAGCAGTAACCAAATTTGCCTATCTAAAGGAACTTTTGAAGCCCAATGTTCGATCGACCGTAGACGGGTTACCGTTTCAATTAACGGAGGGATACACTAGGGCTAAAAACATCTTAAAAAACAAGTATGGCAAAATTACAGAGATTGTTAATGCTTACGTGCAAATTACACTCGCGGTCAAAAAGAACTGCTCAAAACAAGTTAAAATGCTCTCAAATGAACGTAACTGTCCCTCTAACAATATATACGAGTAAATATAGACTAGATTACATGCTAAGCTATATGAAATTTTAATATTTTGTTGACCCTCCTTTGGCCTTTTTATTGGTATTTGGCCTTACACCGGCGTGGCATACTTTCTGTTAAGGTGGTAATCTTCACGGCCAAAGGAAATTCATCCTAGGGACAGTCTTTACTGCAACGCATAAATCATGGACGCTTTATGAATGAATCCTTTCTTGCACTATCCCCTTGACATTGTCCCACAGGTTTTCAATAAAGTTAAGGTCTTTTGACTGTGCCGGCCAATCCATGTCTGTCACTCCCTCTTCCTGAAACGATTGTTTGACTATATCTTGGAAGTGTGGTAGCTTGCATTACATTATTGAAATATTGTTTGGAATAAGAGAATTATCAAAAACGCCTATAAAGCTCTCTCCTATATTCGCTTCTTTTTTATGAATTTGTATCTAAACAGTTCTTTTTGACCGCTAGTGTATAATAAAAGATTGACAGTCACGATTCCTGTTACATACAGTAATAGCAACATTTGAGCAGTTCTTTTTGACCGCCAGTGTATTATGGCCCTACCGGTTATCACTGGTAAACAGCCCGCGAAAATGCATGATTTCTATGAGAAATTATTATTCAACGTACAAGCGCTTGAAACATTAGGGAAATTAACGGAGATAAATGGCTTCGTGAGAATGTCCGTAGAAGGGATCCGGGGAGACTTACTACGGACGGATGAAGATTGGAGAGAATGGGATTTCCCAAACTTTGTCGAGGCCCTGCGAAAATGGATCCGAAAGAAACCCGTATCAACAACGTAAGAAAATGAACGAATTTTCTAAGCAAGGCGGATCTTTCTATAAAACTCAGCAAAGTTCTTGTGTGTATGGTAATAAACCAGATCATAAATCAGCGGAATGTTGCGGCGTGACCAAGCCTGGTGACCAATGGCAGATTTTACAATGGAAACGTCTTTGTTTCAACTGTACCGGCTCAGGGCATAGAGCTTCGGAGGGTAAAGTAGATCAAAATGTCGAATCTGTGATGCTAGACACCATTCATCCATTTGTGAAAAACTATCAAATGAAAATCTGATGACAACTAATCAAGGAACTGAACAGCAAGTTATAGAGGGTGAGTCAAAAAAAACGGACACCTTTGAAATTCAAATTAGCTGCAATGTGTCTGTAATAGGCTGTAATGAGACAGAAGTTGCCTAAAATATCTTATGGGTATACGAAGCATATCAAACGGGTTAAGCCATTAATTAAGTAGAACATAAAGTTTGTTCCCTTAGGGAGTTAAATGGGATTTAAAATGCATTCTAAGCTCTGTAATAAAAAAGAACATGGAATTAGTTCAATTGGTTTAAACACTTTCGCATTCATTAACCACGTCTTGTTTATTGTACACAATGGGAATTGTCAAATTCCAGCCATAAGTTCGCGGCTAATTTGAATTTCAAAGGTGTCAGTTTTTTTTACTCACCTTGTATACAGTAGTTGTTGTAGATGTGCAAGGAGTGAAATGTCGTGCATTGCTGGATTCGGGATCCGGCAGTTCCTATGCATCCACCAGCTTACTCGGACGGTTGGAGTCAAACCCATCAGTTCAGGAATGCGACAGATCGAAATGATGTTCCACCACAACAAAGAGGATAAACCTTTACAACATCAATGTCAACTCGCTTAGTAAATCCTTTACAATGGATATCAACGTCACCAAGGTGGAGAAACCTCAGCTTATGAATTTAAAGAACCCCGGTTACGAGAACCTCTTGGAAAGATATCCACACCTAGATGGAGTGGTTATGCATGACAAAGATACGAAGACCGACTTACCCGTCCATTTAATCTTGGGAATAAGTGAATGCAGTAGAGTAAGCACTGCAGAACCGGCGCGTGTTGGGGGAGAATGGGATCCAGTCACAACCTTCACGAACCTGGTCAAGAGTTTCATGTTTCAGCAATGTTGCTCACACAAACAGCACAAGTTGACTACGAGGAACTTTGCAAATTAGATATTCTGGGTCTTGCGGATTCATCTCCCGGTGACCAAAATGAAGAATTCAAGGAACTGAAAAGAAACGAAAAGGGATAGTACCAAACATGTCTACCATGGAAAGGCGACCATCCACCTCTACCAGATGGGAAAGAAGCTAGTTTGCGTAGACTAGGCACTTTAGTACGAAAACTTGAAAAAACAGGGAGAATCAAGAACTATGATGCAATCATGAGGGACCAGCTGGACCAAGGTATGATCGAGCGAGCCCCAGTATGGAGGGGAATTAAGGACAAAACTGTTGTAGGAAATAGCCATGGTGTCGTGCTGGGTAGGCAATGGGTCGTACTGGATAAGCAGTGGGTCGTATTTAAAGGGGATTGTGTTAGGCAATGGGTCGTATTTAAAGGGGATTGGGTCGTATTGGACAGGCAATGGGTCGTATTGGACAGGCAATGGGTCGTATTGGACAGGCAATGGGTTGTATTGGACAGGCAATGGGTCGTATTTAAAGGGGGTTGGGTTGTATTGGACAGGCATTGGGTCGTACTGAGGAGGCAATGGGTCGTACCGGAAAAGGCAATGGATTGTATTCGACAGGCGTATTAATTAGCTTCTATAATAACGCAGAATTATATGAAGAACCGCTCATGCTGACGTGTGCAAAACAGCTGTCCCGAAAAGGTATATAATGTGAAACATTGGTAAAATTTTGCGTAAAGGTTTAATGGTTTAACATTGAAACTTCTTAATGAGCAGTCTTAGAGAAAAAAAATATTAATATAAAGACCTCAATCGAGTGCAACCCACGAATTAACGATACTGATCTAGCACTTCGAAAACCAAAAACAAGTTTTTATGTATAGTGTTAAATAGTTTTTATTTATGCGCGAGGTAGAATATCTTTACAACTATGAAACTAATGTTCTTAAGTGTTTCCTTGTGTATCTGGTTTTTCTTCGTTGGTCCACTGAAGTTTCGGGTGTTATCCACTCCCTTATATAGTGACGGTTGAGTGACACTTGCATACGTCATGAACCCAAGTGGGCTGATCCTTATCCAGCCCACCAGCTTTGTAAGTTAGAAATGTGGCGTTGGCGTTGAAAGCTCTCATATATTATTCATTTGTGGCGTTGACGCAGTGGTCGAGTTCGTAATCGATCAATGTAAAACTTAAAATGTTCACAAATTAAAATATTTATCAACAACAACTATTAAAATTTTCAAACATTTTCTCTGTGAACCTAATTTTACAACAAAATTTGGCATTTTCCTTCATAATAATATGTTATAATATTTTTGTTTTGTTGAATTTGTCATATTGAGCTTGGCTAAACAGATTAATTAATTGATGTGCTGATCCAAAAAGAAATTCCCATTGTGTGACTGGTCACATAAATGTTGTAATGCTATAGTACTTGAGTATCTACTCATTTAAATGAATATATTCTTACTATCAAAAGTAAATTATTATGCTGTGTGTACTTTCAATATATACACCCTATTGTGATTATTCCCATTCTTTATTAACAGAGTCAGAGCAATAAATTATGTTATTTTTTCCTTGTTCCTAGATGAGAAAGTTGTTGTGGCACTTTGTACCTTGCCACACCTTTTGGAAAGGAAAACAAAAAGTAATCCACATCCAGAGAATTTCCTTTATCAGGTATGTAATATACTCTATAACCTTGTAAATGCTTATCAATGTTATTTCACCACCTTCTGTTGGAGAAATGTATTGTCATATACCTGTAAGTGGTCGATCGTGAATAGTTTGAATATGAATACTTTGTTATGATTTTCTCAAACATTTTTTATTACCTTGGGTCGGTAGACACAAGGTCATAAATTCGGCTTTGTTTTTTTTTATTATTTTTTTTTTGTGGGGTTCTAGACAGCAGTCTCCCTCGCGGCCACGGCGCATAAATTACTGCAACTTCTTACTCTTCAATCTTCGAATCGCACGACATTTCCGAAGGTTACATCATAATCAAAACACTGTTTTACCGTTTTGCTTAACAAAGCTGGCTTGTCTATTGATGCGAAGACAGATGAAATTGAATTTGCCTTAATGGATCTCCAAGAAATTAAACTGAAAATTGATTTACGATCGAAGTTTATTTTGAGTGTAAATTAACACATGAAAATGACAGAATTGTGTGGAAATTATAATATTTAATAATTTAGATTCGTTGATAGATTCGACTTTGCGTGTTAGATAAACCAACTGTTACTCCATACTTAAGTAATAATATTTAATCCGTATGAAACGTTAAATTTGCAAGTCACTTCATCATAAAATTTCACAAGCATAATTAGTTGTGTGTGTTAATTTTGTAAAAATATCTCAAATCATCATTAGTAAATGGTTTAATTTGTGGTGTGGCTCGGGATTCATTTAATTAGGCAAAGCGTTCTAAATATATAAGCTTCATTACAGGGTAAGGCTACAATCCACAGCATAGCAAATTTTGATTTCTTGTTCGCCGTCGAAGGACCAATGTTTTCCATTTGATCATTTTTCTTGGGGTTCGGCCCTCGTCGTTACTCCTTGTTTTGGCCAACACATGGGGAGCTAATATATGCGAGTGGGTTTTGTGTAATATATAGATTTCCTATTTAGATAGGTTTCGATATTTTAATGCTCTACATTCAAATACTTAGCTATTCACCATTGGATTATAGCTTCGCAAGCACAATTGCATGCTTCAATTCATTTTGTCGGTTGTAGAAGAAAAGCCAAAAGCATTTGATGGTCAGGGACCCTGATTCGTAAACAATTGCATTGGAATGGTCAATTTTCATATGTGGCAGAATGAATCATGCAGTCACGGAGCTTTAGCATTGCAAATAGTTTAATAGTCTTTTAAACAATGGTTTATACCACACTAAAGTTTCCAAACAAACCCTATATGCACCGACCCAAGGTAAACGCTGAGCCGGCGTCTTGTTTCAAATGTAGACAGCAGAAAACCCAGAGGTATTGTCGCCCATCATTCCATACATCATCTTCGTGGAGGACAGTGATAGTCGTATACTGAACAAAATGTTCGTTGGTCTGTTTGGAAGCAGATAACATTTTTTCAGCAGTATCGTCCCTTTTGTTTTTGTATTATGTGTGTGATTTAGAATACCCGAAACAGTGTTTTAACACGTCCCTTTTTTACAACGTACTGTTCTAAATATTTTGACCGGGTAAGAGTGCCAACCAAAGTCTTATTATTCCTAAATGAACTGGAACAGTGAATATATGTTATATGGCTAGTTTGTACATTTGTTATGTACAATGTAATATATTCTGTCATATAGAAATAAATATGTTTAATATGTTACCACTGCACTAGAATTAATTAATTTCGTGGCACCAGGCCATTGTTTAGAATAGTATTTTTATTCTTGTGGTGTACTAATGCACCAGATCTATATTACTGCAAGCATATTTACACTAAATAGGCGTAGAAAACCCTTTGGAGGGGTAAGTTTACTCTCACGGTGTATTTATACACCAGGTCGGTGTCCATATTGCTGCAAGCACGTTTACACTAAATAGGCGTAGAAAAACCTTTGGAGGGGTAAGTCTACTCTCACGGTGTATTTATACACCAGATCGGTGTCCATATTGCTGCAAGCACGTTTACACTAAATAGGCGTAGAAAAACCTTTGGAGGGGTAAGTTTACTCTCACGGTGTATTTACACCAGATCGGTGTCCATATTGCTGCAAGCACGTTTACACTAAATAGGCGTAGAAAAACCTTTGGAGGGGTAAGTTTACTCTCACGTTGTATTTCTACACCAGGTCGGTGTCCATAATGCTGCAAGCACGTTTACACTAAATAGGCGAAGAAAAACCTTCGGAGGGGTAAGTCTACTCTCACGTTGTATTTATACACGAAGTTGGTGTCCATATTGCTGCAAGCACGTTTACACTAAATAGGCGAAGAAAAACCTTCGGAGGGGTAAGTCTACTCTCACGTTGTATTTATACACGAAGTTGGTGTCCATGTTGCTGCAAGCGTTTTTACGCGAAAAAGGTGTAGGAAAACCTAGAGGTGTTAGTTTATACTAATGGTGTATATTTACACCGCGATAGTGTACGCATAGCTGTATAAATTTTACCCATAAATAGTGTAACTTAACCCAAAATATAGCGTAAATAAACACCGTATTGGTGTTCATATTGCTGCAAGATTTTACACCGGTTTCGGTGTTGTGCCAACACTCCGAGATTTAATTAGAATTGTTGCATTAGCTAAACATCCTTGTTATGTAATTAGGTGGCAGGTTAATAGAAATTTTAAACATCATTGTCAGATCCCGTTTGTCTAGGAGTTTCTTAATTGGATACCATTGAAGGGTTTGAAAGATCTGGCCGTGGGATGATCTGTTTGTGTAATCAGAATTAGTTATGATCCGTGCGGCTTTCTTTTGTAATTTCCATAAGTTATCTATATGAGCTTTGTTATTACCACGCCAAATAGTAGAGCAATAATTAAAATGTGCCAAGACTAGCGAGTTGTAAATTTTGACCAACTCCTGTTGTGGGACAAATTCTTTTGATTTTCGTAAAAGAGCTATGGTTTTTGAATTTTTTTGCATTGTTCTTCGTTGTGCTTGTTCCATTTTAGTTGGTTATCAATGGTGAGTCCAAGAACAGTTTTTTCCCTTACCCGTTTTATTTTATATTCACCGTATTTTATCTTTGGACTTTCTAGAATTTTTCGGAGGTTATTTGGTGATCCAATAAGCATGTACTCGGTTTTCTTAAGGATTAATGTTAATTTGTTACTTATTAGCTATTTATGGATATTTTTTAAGTCACAGGTTAGTTTGAATTCAATGTCCACCGACGATTTCCCCTCACAAGAAAGGTTGGTGTCGTCCGCAAACATTGAAGCCTTAGTACTTTGAAGACATTTTGGAAGGTCGTTAACGTCTAGATTGAATAATAAAGGGCCTAATGTAGAACCCTGTGAAACGCCACTAAGTATTTCAAATATGTCCGATTCGGCATTATTGATTTTACAAATTTGTTTCCTTCTTTGTAAATAAGATTTGAACCAATTAAGGGAAGTTTCTCTCACCCCATAGCGTTCAAGTTTAGCTAGGAGTAATGAATGGTCAACTGTATCAAGTGCCTTTTTGAGGTCTATAGAAATACAACTCCGTTGATCAGCCCTTTGTCCATATTGTCTAAGAAATTAGTTACTGAATTTAGGAGACTAGTCTCTGTCGAATGGTTTGGACGAAAGCCGGATTGATTCTCAACAATAACGGTAAATAAACACCATTATATACATATATATATATATATATATATATATATATATATTATATATATATATATATATAATATATATTATATATATACATATATATATATACATATATATAAATATATATATATATATATATATATACATATATATATATATATATATATATATATATATATATATATACATATGTATATATACATACATATATATATACATATGTATATATATATATATATATTATATATATATATACATATGTATATATATATAATATATATAATATATACATATGTATATATATATATATATATATATATATATATACATATGTATATATATATATATATTATACATATATATATATATATTATAATATATATATATATATATATATATATATATATAGATCTAGATCTAGATCTATATATATATATATCTAGATCTAGATCTATATATATATATATATATATATATATATATATATATATATATATATATATATATATATATATATATATATAAACTGTACATGTACTTTGAAATTGCAGATGTTTACAACTGTATAATTGGATTTGAATGGAACCTAATTTTCACAATCAGCTAAATCATATCTCATTCTGACATATTTTCTTGTTATTTCACCTATTTTTAATGGATAAATATCCAAGGGGCGATAGTCCAGAAGTTCATCATAATTTGTTGTTATAACATCATTTACCAATGCTATTTTATATGAGTGCAAGTGTTTATCATATCTTTTTGTGTGCATTTTTCTACAAGAGAAAAAGGCATCTCCATTTGCCATAATGAATATATCTTCTAACATCAAGAAACTTGGGAGTAATAAATGCTGATGAACAAGGGTTGTCCGTTTATGGTACTCGACTCCGTTAATAACAATCCAACTTGCGCTAAAATAGACAAGGATGTTTTTTTTTCTTAAAAAAGGCCAGGTTACTTTCACGTGCTCAAAATGCAGTAAAACCCTCGGTGCGAGGTTGCTCAAAATGGCGGAACGGGCGGACAACAACACGAGGGTGAGAGAAATATGCGTTTTTGCTCATGAATAATTAATATTTTTTTAGATCTTGAAATATCTTCCCTTTCTTGTGTTATAGACTGAAAGGTTATGTGAGGCAAAAAGCAACGACGACGATCTGCCTAAAACTCTGCCTAAAATTCTTTTTATTAAAAATCCATTATCAAATCTTATGCCTACGAGTTCAAAAAGAACAAAAAAAGCAAAAGCAAAAAAAAGAAAAAAAGTAAAAAAAAACAGGCGAGAAGATAGAATCGAGAACAATGATGACAACTGTGATGAGAGCTATGATTCTGATGCGAATATTATCATAGAAAGACCTGAATTGGAGAGCAATCCCACATGCGATGATGATAATGATTATAGTATGCCACGTTTAACAAGACAAAACGCTTTAACAATATATGATTCTATTTATGAACGTTTAAATAAAGAGTGAATGCCACTAAAACTAGCTTGATAAATTTTACTTACATGTAGATCTTTCTTTCTAGTGTTGAAATATTGCAAGTATATATTATATATATTTCTTGTAAAGCACATATCTCCTGGATGAGGAAGGAATATAAAAAAAGGCAAAGCAACGAGAGTCTTGTCAACAAAAAGATGGAGTTGACCTATTCGTCTAGAAGGCAAATGATGAATGGAGAGAAACATCCACTAAGTGATATTGAGGAGAAATATCCTTTCCTCTTTGAAAGAGACCAATTATGTACTATTTGCAAACTTTGATGGAGCAGATTGTAACAACAGGCTATCTACTGGTCTTTCAACAAATTACTCTTTTTTGTTTGCACATCTGTAGCTACGATATGAGTATGGCCGTCTGATGGCAGACAACGCAGCAGCTGAATGTCTGCAGGACAATTTGCTGCAGTTAGCTCCCAAGATAATCACAGTGGCAGAAAAGAGAAAACTTCCAGATGATAGCAAGAAACTCTTATTTTTTTGTGAGCCTGCAGAGGATGAACCTGACGAAGATATGCTATCTGCCGGTAAATGATTAAAATAAGATTGTTTTCACTAAAACTGCAGTGTCTGTATAAATATATATTTGTTTTGTATTTCTAACAGAGGATCAAGCATACTTGGCAGTCTGTTTGCTGCCATACTTGTTAGAGCGGAAGACAAAGGCGACCCCAAATCCAGAGTCTTTCCTCTATTAGGTACCACACAACATTTGCCTTATATTTCACTACACAAGACAGTAGATAGACAAAAAGGATTGTTTTCTATTTTTGCAGTGGTTGATTTACTAGCTTAAACACATGTGCATGACTAATAATCACTGTTATTTATATATTTTCAGTTTGGAGAAGCAAACGACATTGCTGAGGCAACTGCACAAATGTCCCCATTCCTGGTTGTGGGAGGCAATTACGAAGATCCACAGCCAGATGTGATCGCTGAAAAGCGGGTTATGTTCAAATCCTTGGGGCTGTTGGATGCCATAGAGGCAATGCTCTTGTTGTACTATGTGTGCAATTTGCAATACCCTAAGGAATGTTTTAACACCTTCTTTTTCCTGCAACGGAACATCATGAAGGTTTTTGACACACAGAAGGTGCCAACTAAGGTTTTGGTGTTGCTAACCGAACTTTCTGAATTATAACTGCATGTGGATCTGAAGAACAATTGACTTTTTGTATTGTATATGTTTTATATTTAAATTTATATTTTTATATTTATGATATTCATGTGAAAATACTGATATATTTAAATGTTACAAATAAATTGTGGTTTCTGCCAATATATGCGCATAGTGTTCTGTTTCTTTTAGCTTTAGTTTAGTACACTCGGAATAGTGAATTTACACTGCAAGTATAAATATACACGCTCTTGGTGTGCGTACAGAGGCAAGAGCATATACACCGAATAAGAGTGAAAATACGCTAACTGGTGTATATTTACGCTGCAAGTGTATATTTACTCCTTTTTGGTGTAAATACAGAGGCAAGCGAATATACACTGATTGGGTGTAAATTTATACCGATAGGATAAATGTACACTTGCGAAGGTGTATATTTGCACCTCTTTTGGTGTTTGCAGGGAGGCAGGAATTTACACCTTTTTTGGTGTTTGTAAAACACTTGGAGATTTAGAGTGATATATACAAAGTGTTTTGATTCTTTATTTACAATGATGGTATAAAGATTTAGAGGATGATGATCTAGCATGCCAGAAAATAATAAGGGCACAAATTCGTCCAAAACTTCAACCTCACAGCAATGAATGTGCCTGCTAAAAGCAACTGTATTTACTTTCTTGCAAGAAACATCCATGTTTGGCATAAAAAAACATTATGTATAAAAAGAAAGACAGGAAAAATAAATTGCTGATAGACTATGATCATATTCTTTTTATACTTGTAACCATTGACTTTCACCGCCGGTAACACTGAAGTAATTCGGCACTGGGTAATATAATTGATAAGTTAATTTTTTTTTACTCTTATAACTCTATATTGATTTTTTATAGTTGCAAGATGAGTATGAACGATTGGTGTCTGACAGCAGTGTTAAAGATTTGGTTGTTAAAAACTTACGTGAGCTTGCACCTAAGATTTTAAAAGTTGCCAGCAAGAAGAAACTCCCTCAACTTGAAGAACTACTTCAAGCTTGCATAAGAAATGAGGATTAACTAGATGAGGAGAATAGATTGACAGATGGTAAGTACTGTAATCATGAATAAATATACATACCAAAGTTTATACCAGCATTGCTAGCGTACAAAGTTCTTCATAATAATATGTTATAATATTTTTTGTTTTGTTGAATTTGTCATATTGAGCTTAGCTAAACAGATTAGTTAATTGATGTGCTGATCCATAAAGAAATTCCCATTTTTGTGACTGGTCACATAAATGTTGTAATGCTATAGTACTCATTTAAATGAATATATTCTTACTATCAAAAGTAAATTATTATGTTGTGTGCAGTGACGTAGCTAGCGGTCATGCTTGTCATGCTCAGCATGACCAGAAAAAATCTAAAGCTAGTTTTTTTTTTCATTAATCAAAAAATATTCTAAAGTTTAGCAAATTGCTTTGTGGCGCGAGGAAGCGCGGGGCCTGTATTCTTAAACTTTTGTGGCCATTTTAAACAGCGATCTGCCGATACCACCTAGTTCAGGGCCTGAATTTCAGGCGTCTGAAAGCCTGTAGACAGGATATTTGGATAACCTGATTGCAGGCAATGTGAGCATGACTCCAGGGAGCGCTGCCTGCACAAAGTCATGCTCAACGCTTGAGAGCATGACTTGGGCGAAGATTTGAAGCTTCTCATTGGCTGATATTGCGCCTTATGCCCACCGGAAGTCATGCTCAAGTCATGCTCTTGCACGACCGCATGAGTTGGCTCATGCTGTTTAGTATTCATAGTATTCATACTTCATTGTTCAGACAAAGTGTTTTACATGTCTAATGAATATGGATGTTGACGAAGTTCAACCAGCCGTATTGGCTGAGCCTGAGAGCACTGGCTATAGAGATATCGTAGTTGATCTTTTAAAAAGGTCGTTTTCATCGCGAAATGTAAGCGAGCAAAAGCTAATCGTTCGTAACTCGCCGCCTAAACCAAAGCTTTCGATCACAATGGAAGAGAGATTGGTTGTGTGGTAGTGCAACTAAGAATCGCTTGTTTTGCTGGCCGTGTCTTCTCTTTCAACAACGTAAGTCTACTACTTGGGCACTTACTGGCTACCATAATAGGCATAGCTATACTGTAGATTGTAAGAAGCACGAGAATACGAAGGCACATTTAGAGGCTTACAAGCAGTGGAAAGTTTTTGATTCTCGGGAGAGTGTCGATGTGTTGTTTTCGAGGCCAAGACGAGAAACCGTGGAAAGATACAACGAAAAGGTAAGCCAAAATAGAGAGATGCTAAAGAATATTGGGGAGGCTGTTTTGTACCTAGCTAAGCAAGAGTTGGCATTTAGGGGTCATGATGAGTCTAGTGAGAGTCTCAACCACGCAAATTATAGAGAGTTACTGAAATGTTTTGGTAAGTTAGATTCAGTATTTGACCATCGCAGGCTTGAGGTAGCAGAGAGACCTGACCATGGGGGGGGGGGGGGGGGGGGTATTCACTGGTGTTTCTCCTGATGTCCAGAATGATTTGATTGAATGTATTGATTCTGTGATTCAGGACCAAATTGACTTAGAAGTTAGAGAACGCCAGTTTTTTGTCTTCAAGTAGATGAAACCACACAGATGGTTCAGCAAAAGCCCAGCTTAGTGCCATTATCCGATTTGATAAAGGATGTGAAGTTGTGGAACGCTTCCTGCAGTTTAAAGATGTGAGTTCTGACCGAAGTGCCCAAGGCATCAGTGAGGTTGTAAAAGGTATTCTTGCTTAGTATGGGGATTCAATAATACCCAAACTTGTGATGCAGACCTATGATGGTGCATCTGTCATGAGTGGTCATATGAATGGCCTGCAAGCTATATTACAACAGGTTTACCCTTATGCATTTTTCTTTCACTGTGCTGCACATCGACTTAACTTAGTTTTGCCAATCTGCTTTAAATATTAAACATGTGAAATTTTTTTTTTGCTAATGTTTCTACATTCTGTACTTATGGTAGATCTAGTCCAGAAAGAAATTCCCACCTCAGGTCATGTATCAATATGCATTATGTTTGTATTATGTTTGTAATTTAGAATACCCGAAACAGTGTTTTAACACATTCCTTTTTTTACAACGTACTGTTCTCAATATTTTTGACCGGGTAAGAGTGCCAACCAAAGTCTTATTATTCCTAAATGAACTGGAACAGTGAACATTAAATATTAGGCATAAGTGCATGTTATATGGCTAGCTTGTACATTTGTTATGTACAATGTAATATATTCTGTCATATAGAAATAAATGTTTAATATGTTAACACTGCACTAGAATTAATTAATTTCATGGCACCAGGCCATTGTTTAGAATAGTATTTTTATTCTTGTGGTGTACTAATGCACCAGATCTATATTACTGCAAGCATATTTACACTAAATAGGCGTAGAAAACCCTTTGGAGGGGTAAGTTTACCCTCGCGGTGTATTTATACACCAGGTCGGTGTCCATATTACTGCAAGCACGTTTACACTAAATAGGCGTAGAAAAACCTTTCGAAGGTAAGTTTACTCTCACGGTGTATTTATACACCAGGTCGGTGTACATATTGCTGCAAGCACGTTTTACACTAAATAGGCGTAGAAAAACCTTGGGAGGGGTAAGTTTACTCTCACGGTGTATTTATACACGAAGTTGGTGTTCATATTGCTGCAAGCGTTTTTACGCGAAATAGGTGTAGGGAAACCTAGAGGTGTTAGTTTACACTAGCTGCTGATCGTGTACACATAGCTGCATAAATTTTACCCATAAATAGTGTTACTTAACCCAAAATATAGCGTAAATAAACACCATATTGGTGTTCATATTGCTGCAAGATTTTACACCAGTTTCGCTGTTGCGCCAACACTCCGAGATTTAATTAGAATTGTTGCATTTGCTAAAAATCCTTGTTATGTAATTAGGTGGCAGGTTATTAGAAATTTTAAACATCATTGTCAGATCCCGTTTGTCTAGGAGTTTCTTAATTGAATACCATTGAAGGGTTTCAAAGATCTGGGATGATCTGATTGTATAATCAGAATTAGTTATGACATTGTTATCGTAAATTCTTCTTATTCTAAATTCTTTTTATTCTGCACGTACCCGTCTGTTCTCGTCTACCCCCCAGGACAATCGGCCCGCGTCGATACCAACTCGGCCCACGCTTTTAGATGATGTACAAAATTTATGTCTTTTAATATATGGTAAAGGCAGCAAAACCTCGGCTTCACCGTTTATTTTTTCAGAGGCGCGATCGATTTTTTTGAAAGGTACGTCACTAGGTAAATACTCAGACCTAGATGTTATTTATATAAATTTGTGTGATTTGTAAATGTGTTGGCTCAGCAGGACCAAAACAAGCAGAAAAAAATCCTACGGTCCATAATAATTTAAATGCGGAAGAACCAGCATGTATTGGTTATATTGGCAGCGCGTCTAGTCCTAGCTGTGCAAATTTCGCCCTGAAGAAGACGGCGTCAGACAATGCAAAAATCAACCTCGTACACGGTCGGGGCTGGTCACGAGCCTCTGGCAAACGACACCGAGGAGAATTTCGTGTCTGTCGAAGACGACGCAGATGGCATCGACCCTCGGACGTTGGAAGCGAGATTCGAAGGAACGGCTCAATTGGAAGAATGGTAAGTTATCAAAAGCTTTATCAAATTGAAATTTTTTCTCTTATTTCGCTGTAAAATAAATTAGTTCTTCTTGTTTTATAGGTGCACATGTAGCTTGTGTCGAACAGAAATGCTATCAGATGCTATCGAATACCGATGTTGTAGAGAGGTAGGGCCTACTTTGCATCAACTGGTGTTCGATGGTAGCATTGAAAAAATAAGCTGTGTCACCCTTCATGAAGAATATACGGTAATGACCCATCCAACAGTCGTGAAAAATGTTGGCCCACTTTTGAAATACAAAGATGGAAGGTCATACAAGCGCCGTGGAATCCATGAAAATGAGTAAGTATAAACGATTACTAACATACAATTAACAATAACATACTGCAGTAGGCGTAAATTCTGTTTTTTTTTGCCAAAAGTTAATTAAAAGTCAAAATTCCGGTCAAATTTCACTCATTCGATCGCGAGTCTCAACCACGGCCGCAACGGCTAGCACACCGAAAAAACTCTAGACAAAATGAAGGGAATGACTGGGAATCGACAAAATCTCTCTCGTGAAAAGAATAAGACCATTTTACGAAACCCGAAGGTCGTTTATGGCAACGAGTTGCGACAAGATATAAACAACCTTCCACATTTGGTTTGCGCCTCGTGTGTTAGGATATTAAATAACTTTATTCAGTTCAAGAATATTGTTACCGAAACACGGCGATCGTTACAAGAAGATACACGTATTAAACGTTGTGTCGAAATTTCACCTTCAGTGGCAATGTGGATTCGTAAGTAAATTTATTAAAAGTTTATCTATGCGGTTTCTTACAGAATATTCTGCGTTGATAATGAGTAATGATAGACTTAAATGAATGATGCATTTTAATCAGATTCATGTTTCATAATATAAATATGAGCCATGGTTTGCTTCAGGACATTGCAGTGTTTCAAAAATTGAGATATAATCATAAAAACTGTGATTTTTCTAAATAGTATGAATGATATATTATTTTTTTAAAGACTGAACAAGTATTGGATATGGCAAACAAAGAACTTGTTGAGGTTGCCAGAAGAAATGAGCCATCTGCTTTGAGGCACAGAACATATGATGGTATGTCAGCTGACAATTGAATGTCAGAGGTGTTGGAAGAGTTGGCCACCAGATGGATCAACCGACACAAGAAAAACATTCTTATGCTGTACTATCACACATTGTATGAAATGCTTTATAAAAAAGTTAAAAAATAGTAATACTCAGAGCATCGGGTGTGGGCCCTACGTTCAATTTGGGTCGTTTTAGTCTGCCGGTGACCAATTACCGATAGAAAAGTGGTTACAAAGGAGCTGGTTTCAATCAGGTCATGATTGGACCGACGCTATTCAGTCAATCGAAGTTGTTTGATGCGTTTAACTATTTTTTTTCAAAGGTATACAGTACGTCTTTCAATTTAGTTTTTGTATTAGGTTATCACAAGAAAATTTTCCATCTTCTTGCATTATTCATTAACTTTAGGATGGAAGAACCTTTAATTGAGTAATAATATCGTCGTATATTACATACTAAGAATATGATATATTCCATATTTGAGTTTTGTTAAATGCATACCAATCGCAATATGTTTCATTTTTGCTGCTTGAGTTGGTAGGGTTGTTCAAATGTGCAAGAAATGTTTTGACCTATGGAACAATGGAGAGGAAGAACTTTCCCGGGCATTGAAATACAATTTCCATCAATTTCGCTCACGCCGTCCACCTTCGTTACTTTTTACACCTTTTACACCAAGCTGCAAGACCCAGTTGAACAAGTAACGTCCTTGCAACCGAACAGAAAGAGTTATTGGCCTATATTTTTGGTCGTCGAGTTGGAGATACGTGGAAAAATTGTAATGATTTTGATGTCGTCATAACAAAATTGTCACAGAATATAAAATTCAATTTTAATTTAAGTCTTATTGATGCAATTGACGAGGAGAATTTTTCTACAAAGCTTTCACTTTATAAGGATGCAAAGGGTACGATGTCTCTTAATTTAAAAGTTCGTGAAAACTAATAAAACTGCGCATGGCACCTATTGTAACTAATTTGAAATAATATTTAAGGTATTTTAAAGCAATACTGCCGATACAGAGCCGATGCTACCATTTCTGCTGTTCATAGTGATACTACGGATACCACCGATGTATCCTATACTATAGGTTTCTGTGCTACTGAAAGTTCAAATGGTTCGACAAGTAAAACGACCGAACATTAAAGTGTTCTTCTTCAATCGTACTTTGATTTATGGTTTCAACCCTTTTAAAGCAAACTGTTGATTGCAAAAGCTACAAAAGTACCGATCTCGCGCTGTTCAATAAATAAACCTAGCTTGTTGGAAGTCACGATGGTAAAATTATCGTAATTTTTGGGTGAGTACGTCAGCAAAATCCCCAACATTACAACATATCGCCATTTCGACAAACTGGGAATTATTGCCTGCAAAGAGTTCGTGAATCATGCAGTTGAGAAGAAATTCAACTTATTAAAAAATGCGACCCAATTGCCACCTTATAACATGCCAGCAACATCGCGAAGTTGACCCAAAGGTAATGGAACGTATCGTCAACAACGAGAACCCATACGTGCTTATGCGCCAGATTCCGCGTAATCAAAGTTTTAGCAAGAAGAGTTTCGAAGGAAGAACCACAAAGAAATGAAAGCGTGGTTTCGCAAAACATTTATTGCGCAAATTATTAACTGGGCAGTTTTGTACACGAACGGATAAAAAATATGTAATTTATGTTTGGAAGAAAATCTCTGTATTTTAAAGGAGAAGGAGAAGGCCAATTTGTTAAACAAAAAATCCGAATTAGCTTCTACATGCATGCAACCATGAAAGAATGTTTCAGACCGATTACTTCCTACGGAAAAATCTTAGGAATGCATGCCTTGTTTTATCAACCACCCACCCACGTTTTGACCAAAACTACTTAAGCGGTATCATTTCGTTATTTGTCTACCACCTGAAGATTCCTATACGGATGACGCGTATTTTTGCTTGTAACAATACTGGAGGGGAGATGGGACTGCATGCATGTACTCATCCAATGCTAACTTCTTTGCTATCTCAAATGTCAGGTGTTACGCAACCCATTGAAAACAATATGTGAAATAGGAAATTAAGCAGAGCTGGAAAATTTTTAGGCCAATTGTAGATTCTGTTTTATTTTGTGGCAGGCTTGGTATTATTCTCCAGCGTCTCGGTGACTCAAAGTATCATCCCGAGCTTGGATGCTACTTAATGATGATGTTTGTAATTTTATTGAATCTCGATCTCAATTTTAGAGTGCGGGAGGTGACAGTGCTTTGGAAACTCGAGGTTGCGGCAAAAATAGAAGCTACATATTTACGACAAGCCAGAACAAAATTTATTGGGCAGGTGATATCTAAAGATATTATCAATGAGACCAAGGAATGTGGGTATTATACAATGATTGCAGATAAAGCTGGTGCATGACTCTTCTCGAAAAGAACAGACATCTTATATTAAGTGAAAGAAAAAAACAAGCACGAGCTATTTCGCTATTTAGAAAAAAAATATAGGGCTATTTTAGAGGAATGCGACGGGAAAGGAAATACAGAAACACTCAGCCACGTCGGAGACCAAGTCTGCGGAAACCGGAAATGAAGACCTGCTAATCTTCATTACCTCGAAACTTTTAGAGGATTTACCTGGAAATATAAATAATAAATTAAATGTTTTAAAAAAATTATAATTTGTGTATAAAATAATCGAACTTGCACAACGAGATTTAATTTAGCAATGTATGCATGGCTTCGTACACATTGAAAGAAAAGTAGCTCCTTTCAACTAAGCCGTCACCTAGGAATTCATTTTGAGGGCCCTGTTTTTAGGGGGGATGACGACTGGATTGGAACTATTTCGCCCCCTCTTAACCTTCGTAATTATAAAATCACCCATATCAGCAGATATTGGCAGATATGTTATATATTAGTCTTACTCCTATAACTTTTCCAATAAAAATAAACTGTTCTAGCTGTATGAACGTTAGAAAGAAAGCTAATATAAAGCAAATAACATTTCTTCTTAAGTTTCTTTGTTCATTCCCGTAATCACCTTTTTTCTCAACACGAATTTTATGAATTATGTGAACGCGATAAAAATATACACTAGTATATAAAACTGCTTAACAAATGTAGATTCTTTCACCAAAGTACATTAAATAGATTTTATTTTATCACATTGTCATTTGAAATTGGTTCAATAGCAATAATTCGGAGAAATTTGGAAGCAAACGAAAAAGATTTATAAGATGTAAAGAAAAACAAATAATGAAGAGAGCCAGGAGCCTCGTATTTGACATGAATGACCCACTAAATGTGGGGACGTCACACCAATCTTATAATTGCTCACAGTGCAGCATAAGGATTTGAAATCACAAGAACGCGCCAATTTATCATTAAGATAGGGACACGTTCTCCAGTGTGACCTGAGGCCAAATGCCGAGAGTCTCGAGAGACAGAGGAAGCACTTCTAAGATAGCCTGGATTAAAATAGTAGTTGTTTAAGCTGTCTTGATGTATTAGTCTGATTTAGGACATCGATTATTTTATGGAATGTACAAGTGTTCGCAAGGAACTGAAAAAATGGGAATGGGAATAGTGGTTGAATGTTAAATAATCAATTCAGGATCTGTCCGTATGCCTGGACACAGTTTCTTTCACAGTCGATTAATGATGGGACATGATTCGAGGAGCAGGTATAGTTGTCGATGGTGGTTGTAACAATTTCAGAACTTTGTATTGATTAGAGTTCAAAAGCATTTCAAGCATTTCGATGTTGTTTTTGTATGACGGTGAACGTATTTCTTGCACGGGTTGAAAAACGTTTGATTATATAGGCAAGCGATTGAATGTTTCGAATACGTTCATGAAATTTACTACGGATTATGCCTGACAGAGTGTGAAAACCAGCACTTGTCATTGATATAAATACAAGTCCCAGTCTTGCAATTATCTTTCGTACAAAATGATGAATGCGATATTTTCTTCAAATGTTCACCAACTGCCAATGGAATATAGGATGATGATAATGGTGATTGATGAAGGAAGATAAACTTCACGTAAAGAAATAAACTTCAACACTTGTCCAGGAGGGAGTGTCTTCATGTCTCTGGACTAGTCCAATTAGTTTATATAGTGTTTAAATCCGCGGTCTTTTATACTTTGCATAGACGTTTCGACGGTTTTGTTGAGAGTTTTAGAAGTTCTTAATAGCGTTTTCGTGAGGATCGCGATACATGGTCGCAAAATCGTTTTGGCTATTTAACTCCTTGCAATCCTGTTGCTCCGTGCGGATATTCCGTAATTTCCCCTCGTTTCTCAAGACAATGTTATTAGGAACTTCATCTTCAGTCGACGTTACCATATATACACTTTTTCTCTCCAAAAAATACATTACACTTTTCTTTTATAAGCCCAAACGCCGTTATGAAAAGTTGTACCAGGACCATGGAAGCATTGAGAATGTCCTCCAATGGCATTCAGGTTGAAAATATTTTGTTCAGTTCCTTGCTTTCGCCACACTTGTTACAAGACAAGAGAGAAAGAGATTCGAGTAAAGGAGGAATCTTCAATAATAACAAAAAGAACAATTAACTGGCCTAATTGAAAACGTAAACAGAAAGGTCATGCACACAATACAGTACAAATATTAATTATTAAAAGACAAATTTCAAGAGAGGATACAACGACGCACATTACATATCTGTAGAGAAAACAAAGTACAAGACATACATGCGAAGAGAAAGTTATGCAGGAAGTTTGAATTCTTAATAAATATCCAAGCAAAGACCAAACATGTCCCATGCAACCAAAATTCTTTTGTTTTAAAGAAGTACATGGAGAAGTAGGAATTTATATTTTAGGACTGTTTTTCTCGAAACGCGCTCAGTTTACGGATATTATTCATGTAAACAATGCACTGTGCGAAATATTCTTTCAAAATTTCTATTTAAAGGCTGTTGAAATAAGTATTTATTAAATACTACAAAATATGCCGGTTTCTCTTACCAACCCATTTTAAAAGGAATGAACTCAAATTGTTTGTCAAATTTAGGAATCCTGCTTGAAAGAATCCACATTTGTTAAAAATATAGATACTTTTTACAACATATGATATAGAAAATATCGTTGAAAAACGGTTATGTTGCCCCCCGAAGGCGAGGTGAATATCGCTGAATATGTTTTTTAGCACAATTACAAAGGTACAATTAAAATGCATTTTTACAAACGTAAACAAATACCTCGACAATGTTATAGCAATTTAAATAAAACGATGTTTCATGCAAAATAAATAAACGTGCATTTTTATCTCAAAAATGATTTGAGGGCATCTTTTCGCCTGAGAATGAAATACGGCTATATCTAGTAATAATCCGGTAATAATCCCATGTTCCTTAATTCAATGCAAAAATTGTGAGATTAGGTTAGAAATAGGAAAAGGAAACAATTAAAAGATCAATGTGAAACCGCTTTGTATTTTTGGGGACACTACTAATGTCTATCATCCAGGATGGAGATGCAGAAAGAAATCAATGCATGTATGAGTACGTAAATAAATTATTATCGTTGTTGTTGTGTTGTTGTTGTAGAAGTAATTCAAATCAGCTTTGCTAAAGTGTTCGGGAACAAATTAAGACTAAAAAGTAATGGTATACTAACGTTTAGAAATTGGTTGGCATAAAAGTTGATGGAACAAATGCTGGAGAGAAACTAGATGTCGTAAACATAACGTACACCATGGTCAAGGGCTTATCTTCTTAAAAGAAGGCTATGAAACACCATTAGCAGACTTGTCAGATTTAATCAAAGAAATGAGACAGACGGAAAAGATGATGAAAACGATGAAGAAATGAACGTTGGAGGAAGAAATTTGTTGAAATAGAATCAGTGTCTGTTGCGGTGGTACTGTACGTCTCAAACTCTCCGAGTACAACATACGCATGATTTATATTGCCTTGTGCATTGCTTGGACAACGATTTCATGGTAAATTCTCCAAAGTGTTGTAATTGTTTTCCGAACTTTTTCGTCGTTCGAGTGTTGCTTTTTACCCGTTTAAAAAGCATGTTGGGAAAGCTATTTGTTTAAAAAGCACGTTGGAAAAGCAGCTATATCTCGAATACAAACTTATTTTTGACTCATAATTATAGATAAAAACTTTTTTGAAATAATTATAGATAAAAAAAATTCAAAATGGAAATACAGGAAACAGGAAAAAGCTTGCTCCCATGCAATGTAGGTCCAGTGATTTTTAGCGGCCGCCTTTTACTTCTGCGTGGCCATTGTGTTGATTCTAAATACCTTCCTCGTGTTACAAGCTGTTCAACGAACTGCATGGTCAAATGGGTGACTTGTAAAATTACTCAATTTTAGGGTTCAAGCAGGTGATAGTCTTAGCAGATAGAAGATCACCTCAAAATATGTGGCAAGAATCAGACTTATATTTTCAAAAACTGACCAGAATGAACTAATTTCGTGCTGCGGTAAGGTCTTCACTGATCAAATTATTAAGGATGTCAAGGCTGCAAGATTTTTTCAATTACTGCAGATTAAGCTTCAGACACATCTCCAAAGAACAAATGTAGCTACTTTGTTTAAAGTTTGTTGATTCTGACAGGAATATTCGAGAAGAGCTCCTTACTTTTTTACAGTTCAAAGAGGGTTTTATAGTTAGGAAGAATTGCCCAAGTTACAATTTTAGATGCCATGTGATTTTCTCTAATGTCTATTGATGAATGTAAAGCGCTTTGCACATGGACACTGCATGTTATAGACTTAACTTAGCTGTTTGTGCTTCTTTGAATTTAGCCGTCAATATACAGTGGTGACGCATGTGAAGGATGTGTCCAAGTTCATCGATCTGTATCCCAAACTCGTAACATGCATGCATGCCCTCGACGAACACGCTTACTTCATGATTGACCACGCATTTGCTTTAATAACTCACTATATTTTATACTTATTTTATATTAAATTATCATATATATATATATATATATATATATATATATATATATATATATATATATATATTAATATATAAATTTTTTTCTGGTAACAAGAATATTGTTAAATTTAGAAACTCTGTTGATTCTTCCATAACATGCGGTATGAAAGTGCTGTTTTTTGGCAAAGCAAGTTAGTTTAGAAGAAAACAAAAAAAGTAAAACTGGAAAACAGCGTATATGGTTACTATATTCCTCTGGTTCACCACATCCCTTTCTGCGTTACAGCCGAGATTGATCTGGATAGTGTTAATGTATACAAAGGTTTAAACATAGTGCGATTGACGATGATTTCTCATAAAAGCAAGGACATTGATTGGAAACAGAAATCAAGACAAACAAGATTTACTCCAACGACGCACCAGTTCCCTTAGCGTTAGATGGAAAGTTACAATTGTGGGAGGCATGGGAATCCTATTCTGGCCCACTACCGAATATTATAACTAGTACTTTAAAATTTACTTGTTTTGGGGGTTTCAGGCACACAAACAATTACGTGATGTGAATTGGGCGAAGTATTCCCGCACTTAGTATCCTCAAGGTCCACAAACGTTCAACAATGATCAAAGACTGCTTAAATGGAAATTAGGAAATTAATCATCAGGAAATTATTCCAGATATCTTTCAGCGGCCATGTCCAATCAGTATTCAAAGACAAAGTGCTGGCGTTCAAGCTTGTGTTGGTTTGGTCTCCTGATAACGACACTACTCCAAGTATCATTGCTGGCGAAAATCAATGTTTATGGAAACTTCTGACGAGGACGCTTATATAACACCCTGCACTCACACCCTTCTGGAGGTCTTATAGTGAATCTTATTTGTACAATAAGATGTATTTATAATGTACAATATTATTATACAATTAAATTATAAGGTGATGTGGTGTGAAGTCAAAAAGCCGAATTTATATGCTACCCAGCTGCTTTCGATCTTGTTCACTGAGGAGAGATTCGAAATGTTGTGTGGAACCAAGAGACGCAAAGAAAAGAAGAAAGTCTTGGAGAAAATGAACATAGTAAACAGTATGTTGAATTTTTTAGTTAAAACTCCAAAACTCCATTACTTTGCAATTTAATATGAAAATTGACTTGACAGATTTTAAATGTGTGATCTTTTCGACTTTGAACGTCGTAGCATACCAAATACCAATAAAGAATTTATTGCTTCCTGCACTTGAGAATTAAAAAAGTTTAAATAGTTTAGTTTGACGCATGAGTATTTTCTCTGGAATTCTGATGACGCGTAGGTAACGCGTGCATGGGGGGCGTAGATGAGGGTCTGTATATATCAAGAGCAGAATGCGCTGTTAATTGCAGATGAAATTCGATTTTTTGAAATTTCAATTTTTATTCTATTATATTTAAATTTTAATCTCTATTCTTATTAGAATGCCTTTTGGCATTCCAAATATTCTAATTTTGGGTCATTCTTTTGCCCGTCGCTTCCGGGATGATTTAAAGGAAAATTTCGATTCCCGCGCATCACAAAATTTCATATTCCCGAATCGGGTTATGTCACTATGCTGGGTACAGGTGGCCATACAGCTGAAAAAGTGATTCAATTCGATCTTTCCTACGTGTGAACTTCCAAAGCTGATATTATAATTCTCGAGTTGGGTACAAATGATCTGACCGCTCACGCTTCTGAGGTTGTAGGATCGAGGGTTGAAGAGCTCGCTCGCCTGCTTCGCGACGAATTTCGCGTTCGCGTCATTGGGGTGTACCAGGTGATCGACCGTAATATCGCCAAAACGCGAAAAGCTGATTCCCATTTGTTCTCTGCACGGAGAATGGGTGCTTTTGTATTATACAGAAGAATTGGCAAGAAAGAAATACGCCATTGTCTGAATCAAAAGTGTTTAGACAAGAAAAAACAGTAGGTACCAGAAAAAGGCATGCAGCATTAGAAGAGGAGAATGATGGATGATCATCAGGATGATCATCAGGACATATGATCTGATGATATTCAGGTCTATATAAAGATATATGGACCACCTACATGTTTTGTATTTTGTTAAAAAAGAGCTGTATTTGGCAAGTAATAATATTTATCGTTAATTTAAAATATTTCTGTGTGTGTTATTATTTTCGTCATCCAAGATGTATGATGAGATCATATTAAGATCCTTATATTAAGATTGATATAAAACTTGTTGAAGATCCTTTAGGATCTCATTAGGGTCTTTAAGATCTTATTAGGATCTTGTAAAACTTATAAAAGATTCTACATAGGATTATTTAAGATTTTATTACGATCTTATAACATTTATGTTAAAATCTTTAAGATCTTATAGGATCTTATAAGTTATATGTAAGACCTATTTAAGATTCATTATAGATTTCTATAAGATTTATGTAAGGTCTTATTAAGGATACGTTAAGGTGTTATTAAAATCCTATAAGAATTTTTAAGATCTTATTAAAGATCCTGTAAGATGTTGAAGGAGCCTATAGGATCTTAGGTTGCGGCCACACTAGCGCTTCTGCTTGCGGATTAGCAAAGGATTAGCGTGCATGCATGCTTCTGACGCCATTCCAACAAGTTCTAGAATGTTAAGCAAGCACGTCGCGGTCACACTGAAAAAGTACTTATGCTTGCTTAAAAGATTGTAATCACAGATAAATTATCTTTGGTATTCTTTCTAAGTTCAAATTACGCGCCATTTTAGAATATTCTGAAATATCAATACAAACCTAAAGATGGACAGGGATTCTTTGCTCTTAATACTTCACACTTTATGTGCCAACGACTTCGTAATGATAGAAAGCGAAGGGCGCTTAATCGAAGACGAAAACGCATGCACCTTTTGCTTCATCAAATGAATCAAAACGTGGGACTGAACCTTTTCGTCGTTGGACTGGTGCTGCTTACGCATTTAAATGCATGTTGGAAAAAGTATTGGGGGAAGAAAAGGGTCTGCATGCATGTACATTACCAATACTAACTCGGGGCAGTACAACCCATTGAAGTGATTACAGATACAAAACTTAAAAAGGAGATAGAAGAAAACAGGAAAAAGACGACCGCCTTTGTTTACCTCTGCGTAGCCATTGTGATGATTTTAAATACCAACTGGTCAAGTGGGTAACTTTGTAGAATCTCTCAATTTTAGGGTTCGAGCAGGTGATAAAATCTTAGAAGAACATCTCAAAACACGTGGCAAGAACCAAACTTATATTTCCAAAACCAGCCTAATCTCATGCTGTGGTCAGGTCATTACGATCAAATTGGTAAGGAGGTGCTGTTGCAAACTAAATATTAGCTTATCTGCTAATATTTTACGTTTAAATCTTATTTTATATTATATTATAGCCATATAGACTTAACCTAGCTGTTTGTGATTCTTTAAATTTAGTTGAAGTCAATACAATGATGAAATATGTGAAGGATGAGTCCAAGTTTACCAATGTATCCCAAACCAGTAACATGCCTTTTGAAGAACACATCCGCAGTAGCTCCGAAACTGAGTCAAAGAAAACCAGCCTTTTTGATGGTTGCAGAACTCGTTGGGTTGAGCGGAAAGACGGTTTGAACACATTTGAAGCTTTTTGTCCCATTGTGCGCAACATTGAAGGACATGCGTGACAATAGAGATCATAATAATAATCCTTCCCTTGTCACTGACGCTTCGCACTTTTACAAACTAATTGTTAAGTTTGAGTTTGTTGCCACTTTTGTACTTTCTACGCATATCCTTGATGAACGTCTTCCTGTCACCCAGATATTTTTACAGGGGAATAGTATAAATATAATGGACGGAATTCCATGGAAAACAACTTTAAAGAACAATTTTTAAATTTAGAAGCTCCATTCATTTTTTCCATAACATGCGGTATCAAAGTGCTCTATCTTTGGCAGAGCAAGTGGGTTTAGAAGAGAAAAACCACGAACAGTGGAAAAGCAGACAACCACGGCCAATCTTCCGTATCAATCTATTTCAGAATATTTTAAGCGTACTTTTACTATTTCTATTGTTGACCATATTCATTCTTTTTTACAGGCGAGAATTGATCGGAATATTATTAATTTTTGACAAACGTAAAAAAATCCTAGATCCGCCCCTGCCTTGGCTTGATCGTGAGTTTTGGGTTATTCCAAGACCGAGAGTTAAATGAAAAAATTTTAAAAAGAAACACTGTTTTTCGAGATGCCATTTCTCCTGCAAAACGAGTAGCTATTGCTCTTTGGCGCCAGACTGGAATTAAGTCCAAACTTTCCACCGCGTTTCACTTCGATGTTGGGAAATCATCGTGCGTGGCAATCGCAAAAACGTTTTGCAAAGCGTTAAACCGTTTCGTGGGCGACTAAATGAAGAATCGCGAAGAAACAGCCAGAGCAATTGCACTTTTTCAGGATGAGTGCAAAATTCCGAAAGCTCTTGGAGCCACATCGAAATCATTGCACCCGACGAACCATTCAATTATTTTGACCGCCATCACCGTTACAGTTTAACCATGCAAACTGTGGTTGGATAAAATCTGATGTTCTTGGACACCGCTATTGGGTATCCTGGAAGGATATATATACTACGCGTCAGCAATATTTTTACAAAAGCAGAGAATGGCGATATTCTTAAAGTGCATATCATCCATTTTTTTTTATTTTTTCTATTATTGAAACGATCAAGAGATCATGGGGGCATCTAACGACGATGGGGACGAAGAGGTCAATCTTCCTGAGGTTTGTCCTTCCGCGAACGAGCCCTATAGCTGACAAAGAATGACTCGATGATTACAGAAAGCGGCAGGAGGAGAAGGAGCGATGGATATCAGGTTTAAAAGACCGTCTATCTGGAAAGGAAAGCCTTAGCAAATGGTATGCCTCCATGTATAATCTGTCATCTATCTGCGAAGTAAGAGCAGTAGTGATTGTTTATAATTTTCAGGTGTTTTTCGTGTGAAAATTGTTCCACAGAGTTGCTGCAAAACGAAAACGAATGTGTGTGCTGTAGGGACTTTGAAAGATGTATAGAGTCTCTGTCAGATGAATGGGTTCTTCAAGAGATGCAAACACCGCCCGAATGTATCACACTGCATCCGGCATTTGCAACAGTTTGCCTCGACCGATGGTCTTTGAGGTTGTCTGCATCAAAGTACAGTAACAATTAATAGGAAGTCTTATCAACAAACTGGGTCCGATGAAGCGTAAGTATAAAATAGAGTATTAGACATATTTAACTTTACCAAAATGTGTAGTTTTTGAACATTACTTTAATTACGCTGTAGACCACATACTTATCCAAATTTTTATAATCCTAGGTTTATGAGAAGTGTGGTATATAGAGAGTTCATACACCTTGTGTATGACCATGTTGGAAGGATGCACCAGATAGGCTTTTCTCCAGCTAGGCTGTGTCTTGATGCCGGCAAACACTGCGTCTTAATGGAAAACGACGAAAGCGTTTTGGACGGTTTGAATGATTCACAGCTGAATCGTTTGGAAACTGAAGCCTTTTTACAAGCCTCCATTCGAGGTAAGTTGATTTAACAGCATAAACGAGCGTAAATTTGTTATTCGGGCATGGAATAAATCCTTAACTTTATTGCGTTTTGAAGGCGATCCCTTTCAAAATTTAACGGAAGGCGATTGGTTGGAAAGCCTGGATGATGCCCAACTCAACCGTTTGGAAAGTGAATCATTTTTACAATACGCCATTCGGGGTAAGTTTAATTTTATCATAGAAGTGTGTGAATTTGTGTGAATTCAATCACTGCATGAATTCGATAATCGGAAAAAACTTCCGACGTTGATGTTTTGAAGATTTAGTCATAGTGAACTAGTAATGTATAAACTGTCAGTTAAACCTTGAAAGTCTATAAATTGCATGCAACGTAATGCAGGAACCTCTTTCAGAACCTCCTCATGATTGGAAAATTGCTACTTACTCTTTTAATGAACATGTTGGTCAACATGTTGGGATATTATTTTATATGTTTTGTTGACATTAGAGACTGAACTCTTAACCAGTATAATATTAACTTAGATGACGCAAGTCAGTCACGTGACTTTTAGGGCATAAATATATGTGTTGTAAATATTATTGTTATAGTTTTTCTGTGGGCTTTAAAATTACATGATCAAAAAGGGAACGAGTATCAAGCTTTATAAAAAAGGGAAGGAAATAGGGTTGCAAGCATCTAAATTTCCAATTTAACTGCTTTACTGTTCCAAATATCAGGTATTCTGTGGCCAATTGAAATGACCTTGGATACTGGTATTAAGAAAGAAAAAGTGCAAAATAGAGAAATACTCTCTTCCATTATTGATTCTGTCATTTTTTGTGGTCGTCTACGTTTACCTCTTGGTGGGCATCGAGATGATTTTATAAGTATCACCCATCGGTTGGTTGCTATTCTTCTGAGAGGGTTGGTAATTTTATTAAAACTCTTAATTGTGGAGTACAGAGAGGAGATAAAAGAGGACAAAACCATTTGAAGAACTGTGGTAAGAACATGTGGTAACAAGTTATATCTCTAAAAAAGCCACAACAAAATCATTATTTAAATGCTGTGGTCAGGTAATCAGCAATCAAATCATTAATGATATAAAAAGGTTTTTTCTATCATTGCAGATGAAGCATCTGATTCTTCGCACAACGAGCAAATGTCTCTTGGTTTGCGTTTTATTGATACTTATATATATTATGTTATACTATATTATGTTATGCTAGTATTTATATTATACTATAATATTAGGGGGAAATTCATTTCATTTCTTCATATTAAGTGGGAATTCGGCGGTTCTCAACCCGCCAAATTGCTTAGAGGCCTTGAAAGAATTAACTTTACCCATAGAGGATTGCCGAGAACAAGGGTATGATGGGGCTTCTGCTGTGGCAGGTTGTACCAATGGCTTAGCTACACACATTTTAAGGCCTAACCACATACTGTTATAGTCATAGATTGAATTTATCTCTTTATGATTCATTGCGCATACGTCCATAACATATAGTTCAAAGTTGAAAGTGGACGTTTGCCAAACAAGATGGGTACGTAGATGAGTTTAAACCTTCCCTTCAGTCTGATGCCTCATCTTAATTTGTTTCAACTTATTGACAGATTCGATTTTGGTGCTGGAATATTATTGATTCGACTCTTCCAGTGCCACAGTTATTGCAGGGTAAAACCATTGACATAATGGATGGAATTCATTTAATTGCAGTTTTGAAAGCGGATGAGGTAAATATGAGGAATTCTTCTGATTTTTATCATGACACCTGGTATAAGGAATCCTCAGCGTTAGCAGCGAAGGTTGGTACATAAATGATTTAGAATTGTTCCAACAAGACGCAGTTTAAAACTTTTGCTATAACTTTTATCACGACGATTTGCCAAATCCTTTAACGTTATAGATGCCAAACATAGATTGTGGTATCCCTATTGGGATACCACTAATGGCTCCCCACCCTGATAATATCGCTACAACTTTAATTTAGCGGGCTTTGAAAACATCAAAGTCATTCGTCGCATTTTAGGAGCGCTACCTATTACGTCATGCGAATGTGAACGATCCATTTCTTCTCTTAGGACTCTTAAGAAACTATTCACGTTCAATTACATAAATGTAGCTAATTAGCAAAGTCCTTTGGTTATATTTGTGACGTGCTCATGGAGGCGAGCATGATTGAAACTGACACCTCAGGATATGCTTCAAAGTAAAGTGTAAAGATGTAGCCATTTTGTAGTGGTTAGTTGCCCATAGATAGATGAAGGGTGTGTGATCAAAACTGTAAATGTAGGATTTTTTTAATAACTAAATAAAGTTGAAAACCGAACTGATGACACCGGAGCCGATAAACACAATGTTCGAAAGCAAAGAGCAGGGAGAGTTGGCAATAGAAAAACAAAAGGCAAGAAGGAGCCTTGTTGTTGAAGACATATCATCTACAACGCCAAGTAGGTACATTTAAAAAACTATTCATAAGATTATTTTTAGGCAATTAAACTTATTTGTGACGAGTTATATAAATTTTTTGTTTCAGTAGTCCCTTGCAACAAGGTGTAAAATAATGTAAAATATTAGGTTTTTGTTCGAGGTTGGTTAGCCCTGTTTTATGACGTCGAATTTTTCAGATGCGGTGGTTTCAATACAATCTAGCATGCTGACGATCTTAGATCGCCACACCTGCCCCAAAATATTAGGGCCATAGAAAATTCATAACTAGATAATCTTGCTCAAGCTACTGGAAGGAAGCTATACGATTGGGCAAGAAACAAAAAACAAGTTAACTTATCTGTGCCGCCAGACGCATTGTCGTAAATATCTCAGCGTGTTGTGTCCACTTGTTGATCCGTTTTACCTATAAAAGGGAATTTTTAGTACCGGGTAACGTATTCGAGTTATACCTTCAAAATTTCTGTCTCATCGGGCAACTCGTATAGGGTTTTTGCCCATGATTGGGCAAAATAGCCATAGTTTCATAGACAGTGGCCCTTAACAACCCATATTTTAGACTATGATGATGTATTATTTAGTCACATGCTATGCTAATATTTTCGTGTTCATTGACTGTAAAAACAATAAATTTCTAAAGAAGTGAATAGTGATAATAACATATAATTTGCATAGTTTTGGTTTTCAAAACGATGTTCTAAAGTGGAATGATGAATCCTAAAAGTTGGGTATTTGTAACCTGTCCCAGAAGTGCGCGATCGTGACGTCACTATTTGTATACTCTGGACTTGATCTGTTGTGTCGCAAAATTATTACGGTTTGTCAGAATTTTAATTGAGAAAAATGGTTAGAATGAAGTAGTAATATTATTGAATTATAAATCGTATCTGCATATAGTATAGCTATATAACGTGGAGTAATCGAACATCTCATAACCGAACTATGACATAACCGCATGCTTGTATTTATGCTAAAAACCATGACCGAATAAACAAGAAATCTTGATTCTTGAGGGTCAAAATATCAATCAAGCAAGCCACACGTTGAAACTGAAAATTTTCGACTTACTATAATTTGTAATTGACGGGTCTTTCTTTCTTTCCCCTTTCTTTCCCCTCCTTTAATAATCTATAGACTATTTAACATTGTTGTAAATATAGCATACATATTTCGTTTTATTGGTAACCTTATCAAGTTTCTCGTTGCTTGGATCAACCGGTGTGACAGTCTCAGCGCTCCCCCAGTCTCAATGCTCCCCTTTTGTAATGCGCATGCGCGGGTCAGCGGAGTTGCATAACAAGAAATCCATGCGGTCTGAGTTATCCCCTCTTTGGCAAGCTTTCGACAGCACAACACAACTGTATTCTTTCGCAAATAAACCGAAATTCTAACGTTAAAATGGCACCACAGCAAGATGTTGTTGATGCACAGCCTGAAAGAGCGTGTAAACCTAGCAGAACTGATCGTTTAGCTACACAGAGCAAGAAATGTGAGCGAATTATTCACTACCTTCGGCATGGAAAACATCTGCCTGGGTTGACGAAGAATGAGCAACGTGTGGTTCGTGGACAAGCTAAAAACCATGTTCTGGATGAAAAAAGTAAGTAAATACATTTTGCAGATAATTCACTGTGATTATCAGATTCTAGGCAAAAGTTGAGTGTTAAATACTGTATATTTTTATCGATTCTCATCCTGCCATGATCAAGGCATGCATCAGCCATCACATATAATAATCAGACACATAAAATTTCACTACGATGTTTCGAGATTTTTATATTTATCCACAGGATGATACTGTTCCACTTAAACAGTAGTAAAATACCTGTTTATCTAATAAACAGTGCAGTGGTACGAGTGCATTACTCATCATCATCATCGACATCATCATGGCAACTTATATCAACAAATAGTATTACTAGTAATCACCCATAAAATTGATAAATGCAATAATACTAACAGTGAAGCGGAAAATTTCAGATAATGAGCTGTACACTGGTGGGAAAGATGGTGCTTCCAAAAAAAAAGTTCTCCTTACCATGGAAGAGATTTCTGAAGTATTGCATCATCACCATAGCAATGCCATGGGAGGACACAGTGGTGTGAATGCCACCTTGGACAAAATATCCAATTATTATTATTGGTATGGGATGAAAGAGGATGTCCAAGAATATGTAAGTTTCATTATGAATTCCCTAAGAATTCCCTAAGAATTCTGTGGATTAGACAGTAAGAGTAAAATTGATTGGCAATTAAGCAGAGTAGATATGTCTGGCATAAGATAGAGTAAATCATCTGGTGATAGACTGAGTAAATTATCTGGCATTAGACAGTAAAATTGTCTTGCAAGACAGAGTTGCAGTCAAGATTTAAATACGTCATTGAAGGATATTGCTTTGTAATGTTGTATTTTATTTGTCATAACAAATCAGTGTTTATTCTTTTACACAGATTATGTCATGTCATCGGTGCCAGACGTTTAATAAAATTAAGACCCAAGCCCCAGAGCTAATTCCAATCAAAGTTAGCAAAGCATTAGAGTTGGTTGGAATAGACCTGATTGGTAAGTTTGAATAAGAGCATAGCGACAACAACTAAAATAATATGTGCCACCACTGAATCTAAATTGAGAGTAATTTCAGAATACCCATTGGTGTCTGCCCAGAGCTCATAGTCGTACTAGATTTCGTACTTGTCGTCGATCTAAAGCTCGCTTATGTCAGACAGATGGTTACACGTGCAAAAATATGATTCAACAACATTGATGAACCAGCAGCAAAACTTATCAAAACTTCTTTGACTATAAAATATTAATATATTTCTCCTTTCTCACCAGGACCATTACCAACAACAGAGGAAGGTTTTAAATATGTCTGCACCTTCACGGATTACTACACAAAGTTTGTAGATTTCTACCCACTTTTGACAAAGTCTGCAGATGGTGTTGCCAAATGCATCAAGACATTTACATGCAGGTAATGCTCATTTGCATGCTGTTATATTGCATCAGTGCTTGAAGGTTAACCCCTGGATCTCCCCTCTTGACAGAGTAAAATAGTCTGGTGTTAGACAGAGTAAAATATATTAACACGACATTCGTCATATTTTGGGTTTTAAATGGCAATCTTTATAACAAGTCCAAAAAATCTATATTCAAAGGAAGATTAGCAAAATTGTAGTATAAGTTATTGACTAGTTTTTTTATTAATTTTCAACATAATGCTGGTGCAGCACCAGCTACTGTATCTACTAAAGAGATGTGCCATTAATTCTGGAATTATTGCAAATTTAGATGGGGTGCACCAGCTCGACTTCTCTCCGACCAAGGTAGAGAATTTGTTGCAAAAGTGAATGATGAGGTTTGCAAAGAGTTTGGCATCAAAAGATCTGTGACCAGTGCCTATCACCCCCAGACCAATGGCTTAGATGAAAGAACAAATCAAACATTGAAGCAACGTTTGTCCAAATTGGTCAACAACCACCAAAACGACTGGAGCAAATACCTAGAGGATATTGCCTATTCCATTAGAACACAAAAGCAGGCAACAACGAAATACACTCCGTATTTTTTGATGTTTGGTCGAAATCCAAATTCACCCCAAATGGTAAATTTATTTTATAATAATTATAAGAAAGATAATAACCCCTTCAGGGCACCTGTAGAGTATCTGCAACATACTTTGTTAATGAGATGTGAGTTTGAGAAAACAACAAGAAGGCAGTATGCACCATGGTGAAGTGGTCTTGTTTTCAGGGTGAATTTCCCTCTTAAATAAAAGGCAATTTAGTAAAAGACAAAAATAAAACCTTTCATGACCATAACCAATAAGTTATTGACAATTGGTAATAATTTTTGTAGATGACAGTTGTGGCAGACAGTTCATCCCCACCTGACCTTGATGAAGAAGAACTTGAGAAACAGGTTGATGAGGCAATTACTCTTGCTGAAGACACACGCAAACAAGTATGTAATACAATGGACTGGCAAATACAAAATATAATCCAGTAGTGTACCAACTTATTTCTTCTTCCAAAAAATTCTAATTTGTTAAAAATAATCTGGTGTTTGTTTTTGGCATGTAGGTGCTTGGCAATGTTGAAATTGCTCAAGAAAAGCAGAAAAAACAGTATGAAAAACGAAAGGCAAAAGGTGTTAAAACCTTTGATATCAAGGTTGGTGATGGTGTTTTCAAAAAGTATATGAAGAATGAGTCCAGAAAAGGTGGCAAGATGGAACCTACTTGGAGAGGTCCATACAAGTAAGAAAAATGTTGTTGAATATGTGTGAGTTTTGTGTGCAAATTTGAAGAAGTTGCACATAATTAAGAACAACTTGCCTAGCCAATACTATGGATTTCTTGTTTTATTTACAATTTCAACCATATGTCTAATAATTCAATGTGGTTTTCTTCAATGCCCCTCCCCTAACTCTTCATGGCAAATACTGTAAGTAATTTGGCTATGTCATACTTCTTTCTCATAAAGGGTCCTGCACATTGATAACCATCAAAGGGTTACAATTTCATCTTGGGAAGACAATGCACAGCCACTGAAGAACAAGGTGCCATATGACCAGCTCCGACCTTATCTGACAAGTGAGCTTCATGATATCAGCTTACAAGACAAGATATCTGCTCTACCATCCGAGATGTCTTCACCACCCGACTCACCAGCTCCACCGTCCGACATGTCAGTTCCACCACCCGACTCACCAGCTCCACCGTCCGACATGTCAGTTCCACCACCCGACTCACCTGCTCCACTGTCGGACATGCCAGTTCCACCACCCAACTCACCAGCTCCACCGTCCAACATGCCAGTTCCACCACCCGACTCACCAGCTCCACCATCCGACATGCCAGCAAATCAAGAAGTCAGGAGGAGGAATGTTAAGGCAAAGTCCAGAAAAAAAAAGTCTCCAAGCCAGAATGTGCTACATTGCACTCCAAATGCAAATCCAGAAGATCTGGCATCAACAATGATGCAGCAGGGGTACTGGCTCACTGATGAGCACATCGACCACACCCAATACTTAATTTCAAAGAACTTTCCAGCAGTAAAGGGCCTGCATTCAGTGTTGGCCTTTGAAAGCAAGACCCCTAAAGTGGAGAAAGGACTAGAGAACTTTGTCCAAATAATGAATGTAGGAGGAAGCCATTGGGTGACAGTAACAAATATTGGATGTGGGAAGAACACTGTAAAGGTCTATGACTCACTTTATCGAACAATGTCTGGGCATGATAAAAGCAGATTGGCATCATTGTTAAACACCACCTTGCCAAACATGGTGATTGAGTGGCCCAAAATGCAAAGGCAAGAAGGTGTGTCTGACTGTGGTCTTTTTGCTGCAGCAGTTGCAATTAGTTTATGCAGTGGACGTGACCCAAGTGAAGAAGCCTGATGAGGGTACACCTGTGCATGTGCTTCATGTGCGACCAACTGTCATTGTTCCCATTAAGCCAGTCTGGTCATTTGGAACATGGTCGTTCAAAAGAGACTGTTGAACTATTGTGCCACTGCAGGATGCCATATGTCGAAGGTCAGTTTATGATCGAATGCTCAACATGTTTGGGCTGGTTTCATCGTTCGTGTGATAAGGTCCCAAAAACTGTTAATGCAAATACAGTGTTTAATTGTATCAACTGTAAGTAGTATTATAGTGTAAATAAGCAGTAAGTTTATAGTGTATATAAGTAGTAAGTTCATAGTGTAAATAAGCAGTGAGTTTATAGTGTATATAAGTAGTAAGCTGATTTTGTAAATAAAATAAATTTTGGTGAATGAATAGTGAATAGTACTGACACTATGTGCGAAGGGGATGACTGAGACTGTTAGTGCAAAAGAGATGACTGAGACTGATAGTATGAAGGGGATGACTGAGACTGATAGTATGAAGGGGATGATTCAGACTGATAGTATGAAGGGGATGACTGAGACTGATAGTACAAAGGGGATGACTGAGACTGATAGTACAAAGGGGATGACTGAGACTGATAGTATGAAGGGGATGACTGAGACTGATAGTACAAAGGGGATGACTGAGACTGATAGTACAAAGGGGATGACTGAGACTGATAGTATGAAGGGGATGACTCAGACTGGTAGTATGAAGGGGATGACTCAGACTGATAGTATGAAGGGGATGACTGAGACTGGTAGTACAAAGGGGATGACTGAGACTGGTAGTACAAGAGGGATGACTCAGACTGATAGTATGAAGGGGATGACTCAGACTGATAGTATGAGGGGGATGACTCAGACTGATAGTATGAAGGGGATGACTGAGACTGGTAGTACAAAGGGGATGACTGAGACTGATAGTGCGAAGGGGATGACTCAGACTGATAGTATGAAGGGGATGACTCAGACTGATAGTATGAAGGGGATGACTGAGACTGGTAGTACAAAGGGATGACTGAGACTGATAGTACAAAGGGATGACTGAGACTGATAGTATGAAGGGGATGACTCAGACTGGTAGTATGAAGGGGATGACTCAGACTGATAGTATGAAGGGGATGACTGAGACTGGTAGTACAAAGGGGATGACTGAGACTGGTAGTACAAGAGGGATGACTCAGACTGATAGTATGAAGGGGATGACTCAGACTGATAGTATGAGGGGGATGACTCAGACTGATAGTATGAAGGGGACTGAGACTGGTAGTACAAAGGGGATGACTGAGACTGATAGTGCGAAGGGGATGACTCAGACTGATAGTATGAAGGGGATGACTCAGACTGATAGTATGAAGGGGATGACTGAGACTGGTAGTACAAAGGGATGACTGAGACTGATAGTGCGAAGGGGATGACTGAGACTGATAGATACTAAAATCCAAAGAGATATAAAAAGTTAAAGGGGTTGACAATGACTGATATTACAGTAATTATAAATAAATAAATAAAAGAATCCCTTTTTTAAATTTATCAATATTATGGAAGTTTATAAATAAATACTAGTGACTGTAAGAAGCAGAAAGAAAAAATATGTAATTTATTAATGTGGCCATTTAAAAATACTCTCACTCTGTCAGTCGGTGTTTTGTTGATAAATTATTATCATCATTGATGATTTATTTATATTTATATTATCATTATCATATGATTTAGAGATTTAGTCTAAATTCGCGACATACTGTATATTGACCATTCAAAATCCACAACAGATATCCTTTAGTATACGTTCAGTTGATCGTAAACATAAGTTTGCATCAAACTAACGCGAATGAAGTTTTATATGACGGTTTTTTGCTTCGATTCTGCAACCAGCCATACTGGGGGATTGTTGAGACTGGGGGAGAACTGAGCCCGCACTGCTACGTGCTCAGTCATCCCCCTACAATGCACATGCGCATTAGGTACAAGGGGAGCGTTGAGACTGGGGGAGCTCTGAGACCGTGACACCGGCCTTCCGCCCACATGCTGGATTGACACGTGCCCTCTCTCTCTGTGTTTCATATATATATGCGTTGTAAAGTATTGTATTTCATTCTGTCTGAAGATGACTTTGAAATAAAGTCGAAAATTTACAGTTTCAACCTGTGTCTCTTCGGAATTTGTTTTTTCTTTGTATTTATGCGTTTAAATACTGTTTGTTTACTCCTTCATACGAGTTAAATGATACAATGTTCTGTGGTTGATTGAAGTTCAGGTTCGGCAGATAAATTGTGGTATGGTTGCGGCACAAGATATTAACCGATTACGGGTTCGAACTGCATAATTTGTAAAATAATTACATAGATTATGGCAAGCGCGCACCTCACATAATCATGAATACAATTTACACGATTGAAGACCAGGCTCTAGAAAAACAACAGATTAACACAACAACAAACTGCAACTTACTTTGGTTAGCGCGTACCAAACATAGCTAAATAGGATAGAATTTGCTTGCAAATATTTACTGAAGTTTGTTTAGCGCTCTTGCTAGGTTCGACTTATAATATACTGACACCTAATACACTTAACTGACAGACGTTAATAACACATGCGAAATGACAACATATCAATTTTCCACGCGTGTGGGCCGGCAGCAGTTAAATCTATCAAAGACTGAATAGAACTGTTTTGTTCTTCTAAAGATTAGCCATAATATTTTGCATGCTACGCCTGTAAAGGAGCCCAGTCTGATGATAATAAATTGATAATAACACACCTTGAAATGGTTTAAAGACGTTGTGGTTTATAAATTCTTATAATCTTTGACTTTGTTCAGAGCGCCATGGCTTTCCATATTGTTCGAACTTTCTCCTTAAATTCGCTTAGTAACATATTTGAACCGTCTACGTTTGACGCACTTGATAATATCTCGGTTTTAAACATGGAAATAGGAGAAAAATATCGCGATAAATTGCTCAAAACATGCTCAATTGATCAAGGCATGCTGCTCTTCGTAAGTTCGTAACGTGATCTAACAACAACTGAGCGCAAATACAACCAGTGACCAAGTCGGGTCCAGCCCCCGGACAAAAATACTCAAAAATTGCAAGATTGAAATACCGAAGTCTGAAAAAGCATTTTTAAAAAATCGGGTTAAAAATAGAGTAGGATAATCAGCATAATTTTAACTACAACATGGCTTTTGACTTTGGACGGGTTTGAAAGTGTCCGTTTTCCCACCAGGATACCAAAATATTCAGTACCCCTAACCCCTTCCCTCACCATTAAATTAATCTAAAATTCTAATGGAAACCCCCTAAATCTTTTTGAGGCAAATGAATAACCTCAACAATGGTTCTTACATATTCCCCTCTGGCCGAGGATGGACATCCACTAGCCACAAGAATGTGATTGCAACTGTTGTTTTGTGCCTTATAGGTCCATTTTGCAGCACTACAAAATTCATAGTTATTCTGCATGTAAGATAATTTAGAGATATGTAGCAAAATATTGTTCAAAATTTAGAGTTCCTTTCATAAGGCAAAAAGACAACTTGATCTCATTACATCATTTACATGTAGGCTGATTTACTGATTTTAAAAGACATTACCAGGTCTGTTTTACTGAAAAAACACATTTTTCTTGCATGTCTCATTAGGCTGATTAGCAGCTGTTACAGAAATGTCTAATTGGCAGTTGCTTCAAATATTTTTTTATGTACTCAGCACATAAATATTCTGAGGTTAAGAAATTTTACCTTCTAATATTTTGTAGTATAATTTTCAAACCTTGTTCACCAATCTCACAAATTCAATGCATCCTATTGATTTATTTTTAAAACATATACTAACTTTAAAGTTTAAAAGCACACTTATTTTTCACGAGCTAAGCTATAAACTTTCAGTTGAAGGACATTTGCTTTAAAGTTTGAAGCTCTCATATGTTCTATATTTTCTTCGGTAGAAATAGCCTTCATTAATTATCATTATTATAAGTTAATGTTGTGATGCAACTTAATTCTCAGTCCCATGATAGAAATAGAATATAAAAAATACATAGTAAAATATTTATTATATTCCATACAATATTTCAGCATTGTTGAACTTGGGTAGACTTACCAGAGAATCCTAATTCCTAAGAATATAAAATGCATGATTACGCAACAAAATCTTTAAGAATGAGTGTCAATTCTCTTGTTTTGCATACCAAAAAATACTTCAGACAAATTTTCAAGGTCAAAGAATTCAGAATAATCTCAGCATGCAATCCTATAAGTATCTTGTTTTAAGAATCTGGAATTCCAATAAACCTTTTCCTATTCAAAAATAATACAATGGATTCCCAATTCTTAAACACTAGTGTAAATCAACTAAAAGTAAACTATATTAACAATGCAGATCATGTTCAACATTTTTTCTTCATTTCTGAGCAAAAATAGGGTGATTGCAAGTTGCATAATTACTGCAGCTGGTTTTCATTTAGTGTAATTGTTGTAAACATGTGATGGTTGATGTACTAAAATATTCCTATGAGTGTGAATTTAAGTCATCAATAACTGATTTGAATACAGAAGATATTAAAAGGTAAACTTGCAAACCCATTGTTAAATTGTATTTATTTATGACACCATCCATGGCAATGGCTGTACTTGAAAGACCCCCCCCCCCTCTTACAGATGAGGTCCATTTTTCCTAGGCCCTTCAGAAACTTTTGTAGGTTTTATCCTATACCCCTTCAAAAAAATTATTTTAGATCAAAATCGCTTGGAAATGTTGAAAGAAAATTTGTGAAAATGGTCGACCCTTGACAATCGAAATTTCACTCTGCTTTCAGTGCTTTGCCTTGGGAAATAACGATGGTCTTGAGTAGTAAAACAAACATATTGCTTCCCTTTAACGGTCGTTTTGAATTCCCTTGTTTACACAGTCTGATATAACAGGTTAGCAAACATGCAAATCGGATATCAATGATGGTTTTTAAACCTTTTTTATTCCATCTAAAAGTTAATAAATTTACAATATAATTATAAGTTTAAAGCAATAAATTAGGGTATGTAGCCTTACTTTGTAACGAGTTTCCAAGACGTCTTCAGCCGACAGCCGGTTAGCAAAGAGGCATTACATTTAACAGGTTAGCAAACATAATTTACATAAACATTTCTAATATTCAATACCAATGCGAAGTCGTATTACTCGTGAAGTCCCTCGAGCTCTGACTTCAACATGAAATTTTCATTCAACGTGCTTATTGTCACGTGACTGATTATACTATAAAAACGCATCGCTCGAAATGAGCTGTACAAACACAGCTTAACCAAAATAGAACATCATTGGTCCGCTCTAGTTTTTCTTGGCAACAGGTATAGTAACCCTACTGCCTTGAAAACTCAGAACAATTTGAGCGCAAATCGGCAAATGTTTCGAAAATGTTTTGAGCGCAAATGTGTTGAAGCCTGACAGCTTTTAGGTATACTACATGAACATTTTAATTCCAAAGAAATTATTTATAAGCATTTTTACGTATAAGTAATATGTAATTTTGGTTAGAATCCTTGCAGTTTTGAAAAATACTATTTAAACGAAAGTTCTTATTGTTAGGAAGTAATCACTCCTGCCTGTCTGTTTTAATTAAAAGGAAGCATAATAGTTCAAGATATGATATAAGCAATAGTTCAAGATAACACCATAAAAATACTTCTTCATAGAAGATAATTGGTTCGGTTGCAACTTATTCTGACCAAGATGGAAAATCTGGAAAATCGAAACTGACCAAGACCTTACAAAAGTCTCTTTGAAGCGAAACGAGCCTGGATTAAGGTTAGGGAGTAATGGAATTTTATAAACACATTGAGCTTCATCTAAAAACACCAAATCAACTGTACTTCAGCTGTTGTTATTGTCTAATCGTATAGAACATCAGTTTCGCACCAACCTTTTTAAATAATAGAGATTAAGTTGAATTAGCGTGAACGTAAATTGCCAATATTTAATTCTCTATAATCGTACATGTTGCAATGAATGATGTAATTGATGTTGATGTATGTGCATTTGTTTTCTATCAAAATAAGCAATTTATTTCAGTATAATGCATGTTAACGACCTGGTTGCCATTCAGTCTTGGCAAGGTGTTGACTTCTGCCGTCTAATTCATTTCTACCAGAGCTCCGATTTCACATACCTCGGCATAGTTTTGCAGGTTCTCTTTTACAAACCGTGCAAGTCAGTTTAATCTTATTGCATGTCTTTAAAGTCAGACAATACATGATAGCGATACGAAACTCCTTTTTCTGTGTCAAACTCTATGTCAACAACGTCTTATTCCTTGGGCTTGGCGTAAGTTAATACTTTGCCAGTATACCAACCTGGAAGAAACAAGTTCAAATGTATTACATTTAATGCCATTTACACCAACCGAATGATTAAAAAAGCTTTTAATACGACAGCTGGTTAATCACTCGGCCTGAACATCATTTTAGTAATAAACGTACATATCTTCATACGTGCAAATAAAAGTAAATTATATTGAACCAACTGATATATCTATTAAATTATTTCGGCCCAATTCATGTTTTGTAGCTTGCATGCCATCACATGTGACATACGGATGGGGTGTTCCATACCTATTTTCCATCCAGTACAACGACTACAACGTATTTCTTCTTTATTCCATTTGACTTGAACTTTAGTACCGACTGTTCGCATCGATGCCTCCAAATCAAAACAATCGTTGTGTGTGGTAGAGTCTCTTTGGGCATATACCGCTATATTAACTGCGGATGTATCTATACTGTTCGAAGATACTGACAAACACAGAAACGAACTTCGCTAGTCCCTGACGGTCTTCCGTACTTGTTATGGAAGGAATATGCGATATATTTAGCTCCAGTTGTCACAAAGTTCTCTCATTAGAATGTCAATATGTTTCGTTTTTGTAAAAACACGCCAATATCAATCCTCTCCGAAAAGAATCTCCCGTTGCCGAATGTAACCAGTTAATGCTATTATTGTTCACCTTTCTACCGGTAATGCGTGCAGACAAACCCTTAATGGTGGAGTACCCAAAGGAACTGTTTTGGGTCCGATTCTTTTTCTAATTGTGATTAACGATCTCCTTGGTGATAACATTGATAATGATAACATTGAATACATTCAAAAACGCGCTCTAAACATCATCCTTCCCACACACATCAGATTATAACGAATATGACGTCGCTAAAGGATCGCCGAGAAAAATTATGTGAACGTTTCTTTGAGAAGAACATACACAATGAAAAACTCAGAGACCTTATACCACCGACAATTGTATATGGATACGAACTACGACCAATATGTAAATATCGTAATTATTTATGTAGAACTGAACGTTTTAGGAATTCGTTCATTCGCCAAAGTATTTTAAGAACCAATAATAAGTAGGTTAATTTTTTCATTTTTTATTAATTTGTATATAATTAATTTTAGTATTTACTGGTGTAATTTAACCTTAAGGGTTACAAAGTCAGTAATTTGTAGTAATAATAATAATAACGTTTCACAATACTAAAAATAATTATATGTCAGTCTCACAAGAAAACAACTCAGTTTCACTAGCAGGCGACGATGAGATGGAAACGATAGAAAAACTACTCGTTGGAACAGCCTCAAACACATATTCATTGGAACGGCGACAACGACGACGACAATACGTTTTGGGAAAATCGGCAAGTCGCATCGGTAAAAAATTCAACGAATTGATAAATTTGATCTTGAAGACGGAAACATCTATTAACGTGAGCATCTTCGCCCCACGCATGATCACTTCAGGAACAACACCGTGCTCGTGCAGGTACTTTTGAATAAAGTATCCATCATAACCTTGGAAATTGTGCGCCATCACGATACAGTTTGCGTGTTCATTCGTAAAGAGCCATTCGCAAAACTCGTCTCTCGGTCTTATCTCCTTGAAATACCCATTCGTTCCCCGTCTCGTTTTGTACGATGCACAAGTTGGGTTCATGCGTCACGTTTTCTTGACGGCACTGAAAATCGAAAAAGAGGAGTTGATCGTATGCGCTCTCAGGTGAATAGTTATCATTATCATCGGCGTCAGTATCGAGCAAACTCGTATCATCGTCGTCACCGTGGTCTTCACTCAATTTCTTCACAGGTTGCATGTAACATTGATGATCTTCTGGGGGCACGTAAAATCGTAAAATTGTTTATGCCTATCGAAACATGCCTGAGTTTTGAAAATGCGCATACAGCTCGCACAAGGAAGCCACGACACAATAGGGCAAGTTTGACAATAACACAATTTACATGCCCCAGGACAAGGATGATCGAAATTCTTATGGTACCCTTTTTTACACGTATTACAATACTTTTTTCGAACAAGAAAAGCCGACATACTTGTGATTACATCATAATGGTTATCGTGCGAATACAAATAAATTCTCTTTTCACTGTCTGGACCCGAATAAAAAATCGCATCTTGATGTAATATTTGAACAACGAGAGCGAGTGTTTCACCGGGATATCCAAACACGAAGAAACAATGCGTGAAAACACGAGCGCGCAGCGCGAGTGTTTTTACGCATTGTTTTCGAGTACATAGGCCATTAGTGAACATAGGCCATTCCCTTGGTTTCGGATTAAATATATCAATTAATGCGTGGTCTTAAATTTGGACCTTTTGTTATGTTTAGAAATTGAAGAAGATGGGTCTGTCCTGCTTTTGCAAGCCTATCTTAAAGACAAAGCAGGAAGCTCAGCTGAGGCTGTCATTAAAATCTGCTCGGTAATGCAAACAGATGAAATTATTAGTTGTATTTTTATTGATTAATTTAACCACCAATGTTTACAGCACTAAATGTGAAGAGTATAGACGGTAGGACAATCGTAAGATAATCGCCAATTACTGTGGACCATATTGTGGATTATATTGTAGCTTTAAAAAAAACACTCTTTATGGAGCTCCAAAATTAACAATGTTCGGCATAGCTATTCCATATGTCCTTATGCAATGTATATCTTATTAATGGCAATTACTGTCTAGTATAGTTACTTTACCTTTATTAACTACTGCCAAAAGTGAAAAAAAAACATTTAAACCAATTCCTTTTTGGTACCAATCGTATAGTGTGGAGTATATCTAACTTCCGTTAAGTGTATAGTCTAACAAGACCATGAAATTTGACCAAACTGCTCCTTCTCTTTAATCTAGGATGATGAATCAATTGATGCAATTTCAAGTTCAGTGGCATCAATGTTGATTGGAGGTGGACAATGTGGGTCAATTTCGCCATTGTACGTTGCCGCTGAGGGGAATATCATTAGAGACCTTTAGTTTGACGTTTACGGCAAACGCCAAACCGCTAGCAAAGTTTGTGTTTTAACTTCACTCTCTTTAAGTGTGCGGCAATTTCGCTAAATTACAAACGTTCTACATAAAACTTGTGATGTTCAGCAGTAATGTAAGAAAGCAATAGGCTATCTCTGATGAATTTAGAAAAGCAGCAAATTCAGCGTTGCCGTATATGTTTCACGTTCGCCGTATAAAATCTATTATGCTTGAACGGCTGAGGGTGTATGCAGTCGTTCAAGCATTAAATTTTATACGGCGAACGTGAAACACATACGGCAAAGCTGAATTTGCTGCTTTTCTAAATACATTAGAAATAGCCCATTGCTTTCTTACATTACTGCTGAACATCACAAGTTTTATGCAGAACGTTTGCAATTTAGCGAAATTGCCGCACACTTAAAGATATTGGAGTTAAAAACAGAAACTTTGTTAGCGGTTTGGCGTTTGCCGTAAACGTCAAACTAAAGGTCTCTATTGTTAAACTGGTGAGCACCCAGTTGTTGCCTGCGTTGGCTTTGCTAACCAGTGTTTACTATGTCTTCAACATCCAGTACCCCAACAGTGGAAAAAATATTTATGAGTTTATTGAGGTAACCCTACTCAATAACCAGGCAGAAGCACGAAAAAGGGTGTCCATTAACCGCCTTCTTCAAGACATGGAGAAGGTTTAACTGAAAACAGTATATGTATTTCTGTAGGAATATTTGAAAGTACACTCATTATTTAGAAGCACAGACTAGCACCTTTTGCGATGTGTTTGCATCGTGAAGCAACATTAAATAATAAACATTGTTCAAAAGATGCCATATGTGCATTAAGGCTTCTTAACTTGGTTGACCCTCTTTAGTCCGTCTATATGACAGTGCATGAAACCTAAAGGCCCTGTTACACGGTGCAATTTTTCTTGCAACTTGCAATGCAATTCTACTCTTGAGAGATGTTAATGAGTGAAGACAGTGAGAATATTCGATATGTTGAGAAAACATCAGCGGCGAAGTCGTACTTGGCAATTACATCTATCAAGAGTAGAATTGCATTGCAAGTTGCAAGAAAAATTTCACCGTGCAAGATGGCCTTTAGTCATCAAGCAGAAAATTTCTTATTGCTTATTGGGTGCTAACTTACCCTGCCTGAGCAGAAAATCTTCAACCAGTGTACAGTAAACTGACAAACTTGAACTAAAGGAGTGAAATTAAAAATAGTTCCAGTGTTAGATTTCAACTACTATAAGAGTTCAAATTAGCAATGTTCCAGATCACATTAGACGAGTGGCTTTGTGAAAAGTTTCTAGTTTTGTTATGGTATATTAAGTAATGACCATACCTGAATTTTGTCATGGACAAAGTACGCTTTGGTTTTTCTTTACTTCATTGAAATTGGATGATTGGCTCACTTTACTGAACCTGTTATTTTATTCCAATCATTAAAAATAAAATATTTTGTTTTTATGTTCAAGACGAATTTGCTTGATTTTTAAATGCAATTTTTGGCGTCATTTCCTTCTAATTTTCAATGCATTTTCATGCGACGTGATCATGTGATTGAACCAGTGCAGGGGGAGCAGGAAACGATCCATTGCTTCAAAATAATAGGTCCTGCTCAACGAATGACGAAAAAAATAAACGCATGTGAATATATTTGTCGTGCCAAAGGTGCCCACCTGGTCACTTTTGATTCACCAATTACAAATGACATACTAATTGTTATAAAGATGTGTAAAGACGTAAATCTAGCTACGCCACTGCCGGCGAAACTTCGAGTGGACTTCGTCTGCCAGACGAAGGTTTGAAAGAAACTGGTGGAATTAACAACGAAATGGGCCATTTTGCAAAAAAGCTAAGGTTAGTTCTTTATCGATCAACTACATAATTATAAATTTGTTTTTATTTCATTTTAACACCTGAAATGGTGTTAAAATTGTTAACACCGTAGTCGGAGTTGATTTAACTCCAAAAGCGGTGTCAATTCAACTCTGTATTTGGTGTTACATTATTTTAACTCCTAAACAGGAGTTACTTTCAACTCCAAAAAGTTTCTTATTTTGAACCGATTCTTTAACACCACTTTTAGAGTTAAAATAACACCCTGAAAATAACAGTGCGTATACGACTGTCGAGAGTTTTGCTGCTGTGTGCGATAGTTGAGAAAATGCAAACGATACTCGAGATTTTCGCCTGTGCCTTTGGTCAGCGGTACGTGGTCAGAATATACCTGACCAAGCAATGAATATCTCTGGCTTTAATCTAATACGGAAGGACAGAACCATAGGTAGAGGTGGAGGCGTTGCACTTTACATCAATGAAGGTTTACCATTAAAAGTCCGTTATGACCTTGGGAACGAAAACTTCGAGTGTATATGGGTTACTCTGCGACCTAAGTGGTTACCTCGAGTAATATCAAGAATTGCTGTCGCATGTGTCTATATTCCACCATATATTGACCAAGAAAATTTGATTAAGTTCTATGAATACTTTTGCTATTGTTACGACACACTAAAAGCAGAAAGCCCAAGCACATCAATTATCGCTGCTGGTGATTTTAATCCTGCAAGTAATGGCTTTAACATTAAAACTATAACCAGACAATGCCACCTAAAACAACTAATTAAAAAACCTACTAGAAAGTCCGCAATACTTGACCTTATATTCACAGATATTATGAATCTCTATCAAACACCACACATCTTAGCTCCAATTGGAAACTCTGACCACAGTACAATCATATGGTCATCTAAAGAAGGAAACAAAAAGGAACAAAAGCCAAAGCGGATAAGGTCCGACCTTTGAAATCCTCGTCGCTTCAAGCATTTGAGCAGTATATCAGTGAGTACAATTGGTCGCCTGTATTGGATATCCCTTGTGTAAACGACAAGGTTAATAAATTTTTAGAAATAACATTAGAGATGATCGAAAACTTTTTTCCGTCAAAGTCAGTTAAAATCCAAGGAGACGATAAACCTTTTATAAATGGTAGAATTAAACAACTAATGCAGAAACGAGATAAAGCATACCAACTTGGAAGATTCTCCCGATCCAAGGTACTACGGAATTTAATTGTAGCAGAGATTCGAAAAGCCAAGCACAAATTTTATGCACAAAATATAAAACCCTTTCATAACCAAAACCCAAAGAAATGGTGGCAAAATGTGAAACGGATTGTTGGGAATAAAAAACAGAACTTTGATCTAACGGACCCTCTAACGGATGCACCAATGAGCGATAAACAAACTGCTGATCATATCAATACGTTCTTTACGAGTTTGACCAAGGAGTACCAAACAGTAAAAAACGAATGGTTGTTATTTGGAAAACAAGGTTCCCTGCCACAAGTCACAAGTAAAAGTGTTGCAACGAAGCTGTCAAAAATAGAAACTAATAAAGCCCCTGGCCCTTTTGATCCAAACATGAAGGTAATAAAGACGTTTGCTGAACACTTTGCTGTGCCACTAGCAGATATCTTTAATCAGTCGTTTAGAAGCCAAACGTTTCCGGATGTATGGAAAATTTCTAAGGTATGCAGTGTTCCTAAATCTAATCCAGTTTCATCAGTAGAAGATTTAAGGCCAATTGCCCTGACTAGCACCCTTTCCAAACTTCAAGGGTCATATGCTGTTGAGTGGATACTAAAGGATACTAATAGCAAAATTAGCGAATCCCAATTTGGAGGACTAGCAGGAATGTCTGCTGTATATGCACTAATTTTTCAATTCCACAAGTGGTATCTTGCGATGGAAAATAACAACAAAATTATTCGAATTACATTTCTCGATTTTCGTAAAGCCTTTGATCTAATTGATCATAACCGCCTCTTGGAAAACTTCCGTGATATCGGTATACGCCCTGGCTTGATTGGATGGGTAGCATCGTACTTACAAGGTCGAACACAAACGACTTCATATCAGGGTACAGAATCAGAACGAATGGAAATTAATGGAGGGGTACAGCCTAGTCCCAGGCCTCTCATTGCGCGTGTTTTATATTTCCGTGACGTCACCGAATGAAACGCGCGCGAGAGGCCTAGCACAAAATGTTTTCAAATCTTAACGGCCCGTTTAATGTTGTCAACTTGAAATAAGAATTGTTATTACAAAGTAAATGTTTGCAATTTACAACAATAACCGTTATAAAGGAAGCGAAAATAATTTAAATTGGCGGATTGAAGCTTATTATAATCATAAACATGTACGTACGGACTACGGACTCGAGTTTACTTGATAGTCGATAGCGTTGACAGGGAATGACATTGAAACGTTTGTATGAATATTTCGAAGTCCTGGCAGTATAATTAGTATCCCGTAGCTTATTTCAAGCAAATATTTGACTAGCGACGTCGAACAAGGCCAGTTAACCGCGTCGTAGATCGTAAACTGACCTCAATACAGAAAGTGGGGACAAAAAGTCCCCACTTTAGCCAAAATACAAAACATTTTGTTCTAGGCCTCTCAGTTCCCGCCTCGCCGTGCATAAGGAACGTTAAGAGGCCTAGGGACTAGGCTGGAAGGGGTACCCCAGGGAAGTAGATTGGGACCGATCGCGTTCATCATTAAAATAAACCAACTTCCCTCAATCACAAAATGGGAAACGATTGAAACAACCAACCAAAACGATACAGACGAGGGGCAGACAGTAATGTTTATGGATGATACGTCCTTATCTGAGGTGATCGATGTATCAAATCATATATCTGGCACATCAGTTGGAAAAACCCAAGAAAACGTGAATGGTGTAGTTGACTTTGCAAAGACTGAAAAAATGGAACTAAATGGGAACAAATGTAAAGAGATGATCCTCGACATCAGAAAGAAAAAAACAAGTATTCCACCAATTAATATTGGCGACCAACCAATTGCTCGGGTAAAATTATATAAGTCGCTGGGAATCTGGCTGGATAATGATTTGAAATGGGAGACAAATACTGAATTTATAATTAAAAAAGCCTCCAAGCGGCTCTACTTTTTAAAAATCCTCAAGAATTACGGGGCGTGCAAAGAAGATCTAAAATCCTTCTATTGTGCTATCATAAGGTCCACTCTTGAGTATGGAGCACAGGTGTGGCATGGAAACCTGACTCAAGAACAAAGTAGCAATATCGAAAGAATCCAAAAAAGAGCACTTAGGATCATCTACCCCGGAAAAGAATATAACGAAGCTCTAATAGAAAGTAAATTGAAGTCGCTAAAAGAACGAAGAAAACAATTATGCATTGATCTCATAAAGAATATGAGCCATCCATATAAATCCAGCCGAGCCATAAATTACACAAACTGCTTCCTGATAAACATTCCAGTATCAAAAACAGGCAAACAAGAGCAAATAATGACATAATTTATAATTCTACTTGTAGAACAGATCGTTTTAAAAATAGTCCTTTGGTCTATGCGATTGATCAATATAACGAAAGTATAGTTTAAAGAACTCGATCTATATAATCTATAAACTGTATATAATTTTTAAACTCCCGGGGCTTTCTAAAGAAAATATATTTTAGCTCTTACATAACACTACAAAAAACGTTTGGAACATTTTAGCCAAAGCAGTCAAATTTTTTTAAATTGCATTTTTACTGCCAAAAATTCCATTTTTTCTTATTAAAAATGTGCTCGGAGCTTACCAGAAGAGAATCGGGTGTAAACGCTTACTAGCGCCCGCGAGTATGGACGCGTGGAACTGCGAGTCGAGCCTCTGTCAATCTCTGCTGTGTGATGATACAACTACCATGAAAATATACCACACACTGTGGAAGCCATAGCAAATAAGTAATAAGAAACGAGGTTATTAAATATAAAATTATAAAGTTTTATCAGTTTATTATTTTCAACATTTCAATTTTTAACAGAGAAAAAAAGTTGCAAGAAAGTATGAACGGTACATAAGTGTTTCTCGATATAAGTATTTCAAATGCATGTAAAGCTTAGAAGACCCTTAAAAAAGTTTAGGATGCCTTTTGAAAAAGGCTAATTGGGTAATTTAAATTTCTGTAAATCGTAAAGTTTTATTTGAAGGGCCTAATGGAGATGCATGAGGTTGGCAGATGGGAAATGGCCAATCTTTTAAACAGACGATAATGAAAGAAGACATTTCCGAACATAAATCCATTTAAAATTTATTGCTTCCTGATAACAAGTCATCAGGAATAAAAAATTCACCAAAATAATTTTTATTTAGGAAAATGCTAGAACTATGGCCACAAAGCTGCCACATGCAGAAAAAGTATGCGTTTTCAAAGTTGTTTGATATAATAAAACACAAGCATTGAGGGGAGATAGGATAAACCTCACCTGTCATATATGTATTTGCTCGTACAATCAAAAGATTGCTTTGTTTCAGAATTTGATAGAAACAACCGCAAAAGTAAGAAATATGTGCTGTTATACGAAATGCTAGTGAATCTGTAGTTTCCCTGACAGAACTCTTCCACTGATTAACAAAGTCAACCAATAGAAAAAGTTTTTACTAATTACTTATTAGTCATTATTACTATTACTAATAAACCAGTGCCCCAGTCTTGAACTCTGATTGTCAACTTAAATTTATCAGTGGAAGAGTATTGTCCACAGGCTTGACTAATACAAGTATTTATTATACATAAAATAAAAGACATGCAGTTACATGCAGTTGAACTCTTGTATGAATTTTACAGAAAAAAAAGTTTAAGTGTGGCAAACCAGGCCACCTTTTTCCGTTTTTCATGCGACATCCCCCCAACCTTCCCCGCTATTCATCCTTCCCATAGCAAAATGGCAAATGTATATTTTCATTGATGACAATCGTGTGTAGTGAAGAAACAATCTATAACTTTTATGGGCGACTATCCCACTCCAAGTTAAACCACATCCGCTTGAGATTCACAAGGCACATCTTAGACAATATGTCGGCATGACCCAAGGACAATGTACAATACTGTACATGAGAACACAATATCGTTATTGTTCATATTGTTAGTTAATGGCCGCACTTGAGTCAATTACCTTGGCCGCACTTGAGTCAATTACAAAATACGTTTAAAGAAAGTATATAACTAGCTTGAAATTGGGAACTCTTGGGAAGTCTTCGAGTTGAAATTTTGAAAGGTTATCTTTATAAATAAATTGTTTTAATAAACGAAATCTGCGTCAATGGCATCTCATAACGTAAAATAAATTGTAAACGAGAGACTAATTGCCAGGATAAATTAAGTGTAACATTAAAATTAGGATAGTTTAGGATAATTTTGGAATTATTGTCAGGATGATTTTGGAATTATTCTAATCATTTTGAACTTTTAAAAACCGTTTTTTGAATAACGAACAATATTGGATACGCAATTGTTTTGTTGGAATGAGCACATCAGTGAAGACACTGATATATTATGACTAGGGCAGATTTTAATAATCATAATAATACATCAGCGTATGGCTGAGCTCTTCCTTGCGAATGAGAATTCGTTCTTGCAGAGTGATATTATTTTGTTCTAATTTTACCATTATGATCTGTAAAAGGCAGTTTACACTTGCAACTTTTGCTACCATTTTGGTGTAATTTTCATGAAGTGAAGTCATCATTAAGTATTTATAATTTTTAAAATTATTATATATTATTTATTATATAAAAAACGTTCTTGTTTATTTTTACTGTGCATGCATTGACCATTGTGCATTTTACCTGCGTATATTTACATGTGCATATTGAGGGTAGGTTTTCCTTGATCATATTGGTTGGGTGGTACACTATTCTAATTCATCTGTGACTTTGTATATTTGTAGCATGGAGTGTAAAGGCTGTTTTACTACTTATATATGATGTTCACATCAACCTGATGGGTTTTCAACCCATTTATTTGCAATATTCTATCACTGCATAAATTATGAGGAGCCGTGTAGATCATAAGGGTTGTAGATGTTGATTCTTAGCATCTAATGTTTATGGTTTATAGATAATAAAGTTTTGGATGGCGTTAGTATTAATGACAACAATGAGATTCTCCAGAGACACTAAAAATCACTAGAGAAGGAATTCAAGAAAAAAACCCTAATCCCACTGTTGTGAATATGTATTTGAACAAGGAGTATCAAGCTAGGAGAGACTGGCTGGAGAACATTGCTGCTGAGCTCAGGTGTCAACTGCTCTTAGCGATGTATTCATGTTTTGCTGATCATGTGGAGGTAGGTTTTATATCAGGGATGGCATTTGTTCTTTTATTAATTTGTCTTTTATTGTCTTTTATTGTCTTTTATTAATAAAAGAAGATTTCTATTGAGACTTAAAATTGTCTTTTATTCTTTTTAACAAAATATTTAACAAACTTGAAGTCTCGAAAGCATCATCTCAAAAATTAAAGAGGAGATGCAAGAATTTTCTCACGAGAATTACGTTGTCTGTCGAGAGCCTGGTGACTAACAAAACTTTTTAGCTACCTTAGCATTTTAGCTGATCCAAGATGGCTGATCCTTTACACTTACAGTTTACATGAGCAAGGAAAAATTTACATATTTAAATAAAAAATTACTGTAGACAACGTACGTGAATTCGTATTTATGATATTACTTACTGATAGCCTACCGATATTATATCACTTAAATTGTTTTAAGAAGTTCAAACTTCGTCACAGTCTCACAGACTTGACATTTCACATTTGACAACACTTTTATAAATTAAGTCATAAATAGTGAAAGTTTAAGACTTAAAGTAGTAATGATTTATATTTAAAATTTTAAAAAGTAGAAATACCTAATACTTTTCAATGAAAAAATGATTCCCAATGCAATCTACACTTAGCAATTGTAACACATTGTGATTTGTGAAATTATTTGTGACAAATTGAACTTTTCCACTATAAATTGAACAGTATATAATAGGATTAATATAAAAGTCTCTAACATGGGAGAATAAAAACCACACTTGCCACATCAAAGCAGAATATAAAAAATCTCAAAGATGCAGTATTTCAATGTAATATTTTTCATCTTTAGATGCCATCAAGCCCATCATGAGTGACAGTGAAGTGAGTGCACTAGAGCTAGAGCTTAGAGCTACAACTACTGAGCAAGCGAATGAAAAACTGAAGATGCCCCTCTCAGTAAACAAAAACGTGGCCATCCAATTCACTCTGTTTGGGGATTTGCATTTGACAAACCCAATGCACACTCCAAAACCAGTCTAAATAATGCATTATGCAAACATTGCAAGCAAAGTATACGTCACCACCACAAAACAAAGTCTGGCAAAACGCACCTCAGAAAATGCAAGGAGTTTAGAAAGATAATGTTGGACACAGCTGTTAGTGATCGGCCAGACTGGTGGACTGAACTGATAAATTCTGCCAAGAAATCAACCCAGTCTACATTTTCCAGCTCATCAAGTTCTAGTCACATAATTCAGCCTTTAATGAGATCATTCGCCATACCAGCATTTACTCCCTCAGAGCAGAAAAAGTTTAACCACGAGATTGCCATGTACTTTTATTGTTCAGGCAAGAGTTTTCAGAGAATCGAAAACACTTTTCCTCTTCGCGCTATCCAAATGGCACGACCTGGTGCAAAAGTACCAACAAGAAAACAACTAGCAGACGATTCTGCAGGGGGACTTCTCCAAGAGTGCTATCAGAAAGTAAAGGTTGAGGTTAACAAGTTGCTGTCAAGTGATACTAATTTTGTCTGCATTGCAACCGATGCCTGGTCCAACATAGCCAATGAGCCAGTAGTCAATTACATGGCTGTATGCCCCGCTAGATCATTATTTTTAGAGGCAGTCCATACTGAGGAACAAGCTCATGATGCCGAGTGGCTAGCAAAAGACCTAAGCCGTGTGATAGACAGCGTGGGTGAAAATGTTGTTGGTGCAGTTACGGACAATACGGCTGCCAACAAGAAGATGTGGACCACACTAGAAGCAAAATATCCAACCAAGTTCTTTCATAGATGTGTTTCGCATTGCCTGAATCTGCTGGTGAAAGACGTATTTGCGGCCAAAAATAAAGAGCCTGCTGGTGGAGGTCCTGCAGCATACCCTGATGGATACCCATTTGAAGATCTACTGCTGTTTGCCATTGATTGCAAAGATGTCGTTGCATTTTTTTACAACCACCATGTACCTAAGGCTAAGCTGAAAAAGGCACTTGCAGCGGCCAAGCTAAGTGGTCTTGTTCAGCCTGCACCAACGCGTTGGGGAACTTTGTACGGATGTTTTAAATCATTGCGGGCAGCAGATGACATCCTGAATGGTCTTGTCTCCGAGCGTGATTTTGTTTTAAAAGGAACTTCCAAACAAAAGGAGAAGCGTGTAGCTGTCAAATCAATTATCACAGATGCTGATTTTGTGGTTAAGCGTGAAGAGTCTATCCAGATCCTTGCACCAATTGAAAAGTTTCTGAAGATATTTCAGAGTGATGCAGTGCCCTGCTCTGATGTTTATAAGGCCTTTTTAGAGCTGGAGAGTGAGATGAGTAAGCTAGGAAATGCCGTCTCTGCTGAGAAGAAGGCGTATTTGGCCCAACTTGTGCGTAAAAGATTCGATTTTATATATCGCGATGCGCATGGCGTGTGTTATTTGCTTGATTTGTATGGGATGTCACGCACACTCCGAAATGAAATTGAAGACTTTATTTACAAGTTTCCAAATCATTGCGAGAAATTTTGGACACGCACGCGCGGTAGATACACAGACTTCGGGAGATTCGAAACAATATGGCCACGCGAAATCACACAGCTTTATTAGGGTTATATTAAAAATGTGGCCTTACCTCTAAACTTTTTAAAAATGTGAAAATGTTCTATCTGATTCTGTTTTTAGACGTAAAACTTGATATTTTGATATCATGGATGATATTTAGATGTTAATACTTCTTGCGGTTTTGCAGGAAATAGCCAACGGCTATTAAAGTATAGAAAAACACCATTTATAGCGTCGAAAGTTGTTTTGACCGTTGAACTTGTAAGATTTTCGCGCGATCGGGCCACGATAACCAAAATGTTCTATCGGTATTCTAAACTCCGAGCGATGATTTTGAACACCCATCAGTGCAAAAATGTGAAGAATATATATCTCTTGCGGTTTTTAGCTTCAAAATCAGCAAATTTCAACGTTATATTTTCATCAAAACTGTCCTTTTTCCCCAAAAACTCTTCAAAAAATAACTGAAATTGTTTTTCATCGTCCATATTTGCTAGGCAACCTTGACTTGTTGCCATGGTTTTAAGGCATATTCGAACATTTTTTGTCGCATTTTAGGGTATTTAGAATGTGATATATCGTGTGTATTTCGCTTGTGATTCGTTAGAATAAATTAGAACAATTTGTAAAATATGTTCAATATATGCTCACATAATTTATGTAAATCGCATCGGCCAGGATGCCAGGCATTCCTGCGTAAAAAGGCGCGAAATATGAATTTCATATGAAAAAACACTTTTTCTTACTTCTAAATTTTGTTACTCTTACAAACTCCGTAATGTCTGAATTACCAGTTACTGACCAGGAACTAAATTCATGGTGAAACTCTGCAGAACAAGCTTCGTTATGTCCGCAATCAAGCAACTGCAGGATATGAAGTAATGTATACCTTCTCAATAAAAAATTCCTTATTGCTCAACATTTTTCAATCAGCCAGGTGAGCCAGCAAAGGAAAATTACATAGATATAATTAATTCTCTGATCCCTGGAAGTGTCATTAAGATTAAAGCAGATTCGCAGCACATTCATGAGAAAGCAAGAATTTTATGCTGGAAAACCAAGGAAAAAGTAAAAAAGCTTAGCAAATCTGGATCTAAAACCCAAAGAAATGAATTTTTGGAAGATTTTTCAAAATTGTCAATTTTGGTTAGTGATGTTATTACTGCATGTGAGTATGAACAGGAAAAGGAAAAAATGGAAAAAGAGTTCATGGGTTTAAATGCAAGCATGGAAGACTGGAAGAAAAAATATGAAAACCTTGAGGAAGAGAAAAGAGTTCTATTTGAAGATATTATGGTACAACATTCTAAACAGAAAGAAGCAATGGAAAATGAAAAAAGTAACCTGGAAAATGACAAAGAAAACATGCAAAACTATATTCGACAGCTAGAAAAGAACAGTGAACTACCACACAATGTTAAAGACTTTGCCGACCTTTCACAAAGACAACAAAAAAGACGAATGCAAGCTTTGGGAACCAGGGCAGAAAAGGCACTATGGTTTGCATCACATTTTGGACTTGAGCTTGACAGCATGCAATTCTGTGACAAAAGTGGTAAAAAGTATCTTGTAAAGCCTTCACCAGCTACAGAATCCAATTCATTAAAACCATTTATCCCAGAGCCCACTACCTCTCAAACCACAGTTCCTCAGACACCACAAACGGCACCACCACAGGCTCCCAAATCCCCACTAAAGTCATTGTCCAGTACTCCAGAAGCAGAAACTTCCCTACCAGCCCCATTGAATAAACATGTATTATTTGTATACTATTAGAAAAATTGAAAATAAATTAAAGCAGCTCATACATTATTATATAGGATGCTGAGGGGAAGCTTCCAAACTGTGTAAATGTTAAACTTAGTGGGGATGGAGCAAGAATGACAAGACATACCAGTTATGTCATCCTAAGTTATTGTCTCTTAGACAATAATGAAGATGTTTTCTCTGCTAAAGGTAGTTACTATACTTCTAAAGAGACCTAATAGGTAAAAAAAGTTATCAGTCTGTTGTTATTCTAAATGGAGACAGATTAGTTTGGGAAAGATTTACCCCTGGTTTTATGTTATCCATAAGAAATAAAAATTTAGATACAGAAGTGAGTGTAATATAATAACCATTGGTATATAACTCCCAGATTTATGCATAATTATATTTTAATACAGGCACAAATACAATTGCTGTCATGTGTGGAAAAGAATGTTATCATTCCCTGAAAATCAATCTCCGAGACTGCTGGGCAGAGATAAACGAAGTTATCGCTGAGGGAGCACTGAAAATCGAAACTGGTAAAACCGTTCCAATTGAAATGTTTTTTGGTGGTGATTACAAGGTACCCTGACCCCAATTTATCCTTTCGTTAGGAATCAAAACAAAATACATATCAGTTTATAGAAAACCGATGTACGTACCAAATTGTTACATCACTCATCAGTCACCAATTTGCACCTCCACGCACAGTTTGATGAACCAAAAAACTCCGCTTTATCGATTTGGACGATTGGCAAGCCCGCTTGGAAAGGTGGGAAGACAGAAATGGAAGAGAGAAGCAATTTCCCCCTACCGGCTACCACCCTCCTTAACTACAAGTATAGATGTGAGAAAATTGCCAAAAAGAATTAGGTTGTCACATGTTTCCAACCACAAATATGACATCATTTTCCTTCGACTAAATAATCTTTAGTTTTTTTTGCATTAAAAATGCCCTAACCAAGGAGCGGTCCTTACTATAACCCAGAGTTCTACAATATTATCCTAACCCCAATCTCGCATAACCGTGCCAATAACTATGCCATGTAATTTTGGTTTTTGGAAACAAGTGAAATTATAGGTCAGAGAGTGAAATGCAGAGGAGAGTGCAACCGTGACTTGTTTACTCGTTGCATGTCTAGTTTGGCGGAAAAATGGAACTTTTTCCCGACCATTCCAACGAATGTTCCGGGACACTTCAGGCAGTCTGAATTCAACATCAGACCATGCATGTTTGTGGTGTAAGGTGCACAAGAATGCCAGGAGAAACGTTGAATACTCATTCATAAAGAGAATGCATGAAACCAAAAATTAATTCACTAGCGTAAATTAAAAATGATTAACGAAGACAATAATTTCATTTTAGGTGGGATATGTCAAAGCCAGAGACTGAATACACCACACCAATGGCGTTCACTCTTGATGATATACATCCGTTTGTAGCATCACGTAAATTTGGCTTTGTAGAGACCCCACTACTCAATATACCCTTTGACCACATCATTTTGGATGAACTCTCATCTTTCTTTGAGAATCACCGATGTCCTCCTCGCCAATCTCATTGAAGACGCAATGGAGTGGGATGACAAGAGTGATTTTCTCAAGAAGAGAGGAGAGGAAAAGGAAGTCCATCTCCGCACGTTGGTCCAAACCATTAATAGTTGCGGGGTCACGTTTAACATATGGGAAAAAAAGGATGCAAGTGAACAGGGGCCGGAAAAATGGACTGGACGTCACTTATGGGAGCCGAGAAAAAAAACCTTCTGAAACTGCTTCCACTAAAGTTAGAAGAGGCGAGTGAGGCAATCCAGCCAGACTCGTCACGGATAGTCATCCAAATATGGAAGGTATTATTTTAATAAACGCCATATAGGAGTGGCACTAACAGTACTGTACCATACCTTCTACTAGCTTTTCGTGGCCGAAAGCCAGTTTTACAACGTAAATGCACATATCCCAAGAGAGCAATTCCCACCCTTGTTTCACAACAAATGTATGCAGTGCAAGTGGAGGAAAAGTCTAGTTATTCATATAAGTTTGTATTTTGTAGGACTTTTCTCAAATATACTTCGACCAAATCTCCTCATGTGAGCCAAAAATGAAAGAGAGCTTGGGATCAAATGTATGCGCATCAAGCTACAGTAATAATAATAATTTTCTTTAAACTGTAATGCGTATCGATGTGAAATAAAGTGATAGAAAAACTTATAATCTTGCAATTTTTAGATACGTGATTGGATAAAACTGTTTTTGACCTTGGGCAATGTTCGCAAAGGATATGGACAGAAAAATGTTACCCCTTATATGCACTGTGCCGCATATCACATCCAAGCTGCCGTGGACAAGTACGGGAATGTAAAGCAATTCAGTGGACAAGGTGGTAAAAAAAAATTAATTAGCATTAGATCTACAGTTTACGTGTCTTTAATAACAACTTTATGGGATATTAAGGTGTTGAAAAGAACAACGATGTGGCCAGAACAACGGTACTCCGTAAGTCCAACAACTGGGATAGTCCAGCAGAGGTTTTAAGGAAAGAGCACAGAATGATGGCATTGAAAGGTAGAGAAAGAAAAAAAGAGAGGATACACTAAAGTAAACGAGGAATTCTGGTCAAAGGGAAAGGGAGCACTTATCAAGCACACAAAAGATAAATGTGTCAGCAGACAGCAGGAAGAAATGGAAGATTATGCTGAAGGTAGCAACCAGCCAATTGAAAGGCAAGAAAGTGCAAATGAAAATTCAAAAGTCAAACGGAAGAAGAGTAAGACTGGCAAACAAAGTAAAAAAAGAACAAAAAAATAGTTCAAGGCTTCAATTCAAGCAGCTACTTTAACAATATCAAGAGATAACTTTTCCTGGTGAGCCCTTGGTATTTCCACAATGGAATTATCTAGCCTGGTAAATCCTTTCGGAAACCAAGAGATGAAATGTCTTGCTTTCACTGGATAGTGCAATTTGGTACCTTGACCATGAAGATCAAGCAAAATATCCCATGGAGTGGGCACAAAAAATACTTTTCTGGGAAATCTTTTTCTTCTAAAATTTTCCACTGCCTTAGGACATTGACTTTGCTCCCAAAAAGATGTTGAAAAACATCCTGTCTAAACTCCACAACTATTCGCACCAGTCCCTTCTAAGCGAGTATAAATGAGAGTGCTCTCGCCGGTTTCTCAAACTCTTCGCGTCAGAAGGCACACTGTCTCCTTCAAGTTACACTCATGGATGAACAAGAGCAAATTCCGCAGAATAATGTTGGCCCTGCTCAAGCTCTGTTAGATGTGGCACAAGTACAACCAGCTCCAGCGGCAGAGGCGGGCGATCCTCCAATTCACAATCAAGCGCCTCCGGCTCCTCAACCGGCTGCCGAACTTGAGGTATGTTTGGGCCTGGTGTTGCATGTTAGTTCATAGTTTGGGTAAACGAACCCCCTTTTGTTTTGTTTGCCTAATTCCTAATACCACTATTTTAACTACACGGGTGCGTTATTAAGCTTTTGGATTCTTATCGCGTCGCACTATGTTTATGAGCCCTATTCCGAATTAATTGTGTGAGAAAATTTGTGCCGTTGCCTTCCTTCGAGTTTGTCTTGCTACCTCGTATTTGTATTTGCCTCACAATGTATTACTTCGTTGTTGTGATAAGTAGTTTTGTGCAGTTTTCATTGAATTGAATTTGTGCAATGTTTGCCGGTCCATTTTGTTCGGTTGGTTTGCTTTTACATTTAAGTATTTCCTCGCGTTTTTTAGAAGTAGACACGTTTGAGTGTTTTATTGAATTGATTTGTAAAGATGTTTTTGCCGATTCATTCACTCCGTTGTATTTCCCTCTCAAAGTTTTTACCTCGCATTTGTATAAGTCGAGATGTTTGAGTGCTTTATTGAATTAATTTTGTGAAGATGTTTTTGCCGGTTGATTCACTCTGTTGCATTTGCCTCAAAAAGTTTACCTCGCATTTTGTATAAGTCGAGACGTTTGAGTAATCTTATTGAATTGATTTTGTGAAGATGTTTGCCGGTTGATTTACTCTGTTGCATTTGCTTTAAAAGTTTTACCTCGCATTTTTTATAAGTCGAGATGTTTGAGTGATCTTATTGAATTGATTTGTGAAGATGTTTTTTGCCGGTTGATTCACTCGGTTGTACTTGCCTCATAAAGTTTTACCTCGCATCTTGTATAGATCGGGACGTTTCAGTGATTTTTGAATTGATTTTGTGAAGATGTTTTTGCCGGTTGATTCACTCTGTTGCATTTGTCTTAAAAAGTTTACCTCACATATTTTATAAGTCGAGACGTTTGGGTGCTTTTAGTGAATTGTTTGTGACGATGTTTTGCCGGTTGATTCACTCTGTTGTACTTGCCTCATAAAGTTTTACCTCGCATTTGTATAAGTCGAGACGTTTGAGTGATCCTATGCAATAAATTTGTGGAGATGTTTTTGCCGGTTGATGCACTCTGTTGTATTTGTCTTACAACGTTTTACCTCGCATATTTTATAAGTCGAGACGTTTGAGTGCTTTTATTTAATTGATTTTGTGAAGAGGTTTTGCCCGTTGACTCACTTTGTTGTATTTGCCGCTTGTCTCACTCTGTTTATTTCCCTTTCGAAAGTTTCCTCGCTAAAATACTTCTAGCTAATGCTAAACTTTTTATTACGGTTACGTCAAGCGGCTGACGTTGGGCCGCGGTTGGCGGTCTGCCTTGGACATCCTGCTAAAGGTCTCTATTTACTTGAGTTTACTTCAATTTCATAGGCCCCCACGCTCCAGATACTCCTTGAGCGTATTAAAGTGTTAGAAGACGCCCAAACCGTTCCATCTTTGTCCACACTCCTTACGAAAATTACAAACTATGGTTTTCGCCGTCAGGAGGATTTTGATAAATATGAGGCACTACGTCTTTCCGAGCAACTTGCTGTCAGCGCCAGGCTCTCGTCGCATTCTAAAGCCTCCGCATATGACGCCATTGCCTCTACCTTACGTCAGAAGCTTTCGACCCCGGTTACTCAATTTAAGGCTCATTTTACCGCCTTGTTGGCTGACAAAGAATACGGTAGAATTTTGGACGCAGTACACAGAGTGGATAAAGCCTTTAGACCCGATAATGGGCGCCCGCAATCACGGCCGTCTCCGTTTATGCGGCGACAAGCTCCCCCTCGCTCACAGATCACTTGTTTCTCCTGTGGACAGCCTGGCCATATTTCATCGACTTGTTTTCGGCGAGCTCGTTCCGCTGCGTCTCGTTATCGACCTTACACGTATGATGATCCTCGGCGTCCCAGACCACCGTGTGATAATAATTCTTCGAAATCGTCATGATACGAACTATTAATTTCGATCAATTTCAGTTGGCTTTAATTGTATTCATTATTTGATTATATTTAATTGCTTTATAATTACGTTATGCAAACCTCGTGTATGATTTGTGGTTACATGTTATTAGCGTCACTTTTGACTTTACTATTACTTGACTGTATTTAGTAATCATCCTGATTAAATTATTATTTATGCTAGTCCTGGTATTGTTGTATTTAATTTGTATTGTAAGCCTTTGATCTTCTAAGTAGCATTTACACATCTAGTCGATCTGACCTGACAAGAGACCTTTTCTTGTCACATCTCTTCCTTTTTGGCAGTTTGAAAGGGAGCCTAATTCTCTGTCGGTTTATCTGACGCTCAAGCTGCCATCCCCTGGGGGGTTTTCAGTACTGTCTTTTCCTTTAGTTTAAATCTTTATTTCCTCTATCCCAGGTTCTCTCATTTCCAGCATGGGAGATCACACCGTTATTTTTTCCGAAATCAGTCACACGTGTTCAGGAGAGCTGGGTACGATCTGATGGAACTGCACTTCCGCCCCGGGGCATGGCAGCGAATAACTCTCACTTGAGTGAAGCATTCTTTAATTCCGTCCTGGCTGGTGAACGTTCCGCTGACGTGGGTTTGCTTGCATTCCGCGACCCTTCCCTTTTTGTTGCTGGTGGTTTACATGATCATCCGCACGCATGGTCTAAATTGGCCTCCTTCCTCCCACCAGATCAATCTGTTGAAATTTTAGATTGGGTTTACAATAAAGTAGATGTGAACCGTTATTTTGCCCACTTCAAAGGTGGTTTTAAGGGTGAATGGTTTGATACGGACACGCCGCCTGCAAGAATTTTTCCGAATAATCCCTCTTGTATTCCTTTTGCTCAATTTATATCCGATACTATCCTGCAGCGACTTGCCTCTGGCGCCATCTCTCTTTGGGGGAAAGTGGGCGAACTACAGCCGCCGCACCTTGTCATGCCTTTAACTGCATGTTGAGCCATCAAAGCCGCGTTTATGTAATGATAATCGCTTCCTCAACCTCTGGATGGTGGACCGTCCTTTTCGCTTAGATCATCTCCACGATCTCACGTTATATGTTTCTCCTGGTTCATACCAAACCGTTTGTGATGATAAATCTGGTTATGACCATATTCTGATTACAGAATCCAGTAAACCGTATTTTGGCTTCGAGTGGGCTGGCTGGTACTTTACATCTAGTACCATTCCTTTTGGATGGAAGTTATCTGCGTATGTCTACCATACCACCGGTTCCCTAGCTTCACAGTATTTTCGCACCGTCGGCATTCCGTGTTCACTGTATATTGACGATCGACATTCCTCCCACATTCGCTTTTCAGCGTCTTCACCGCCGCCTATCGTCCGTGCCGCTACATCGATTGACCAGTGCAATTTCACTTTGGCAAATGTAGCCATTTTCGTGGTGTGTTATATTCTCATCACTTTGGGATATACTATCGGTTTAGATAAATCTATCCTTGTTCCCTCGCAGTCCGTGCCGTACCTTGGTTTTGATAGCGATTCTCTACATCAAACATTTCGCCTTGTTGCCAAAGAAGAAAAGTTTTTGTTACTTGTACATGACATTCTTTCTCGTAAGCACGTTTCTTTGCATCTCCTTCAGAAGCTGTCTGGAAAATGTGTATCGCTCTCCGCAGCTGTTCCAGCTGCTCGGCTTTTTACTAACGAGATTAACATGGCAATTTCCAAGGCTTATCCGCACTTCGGATATCGCAAGATCTTCGTCGGGAGATTGAGCATTGGTTATTTCTCGAAACGTGGACAGGTTCTCTCCCATGGCGAACAGAGACACATTATCAGATCAAACTTCCCTCGGATGCATCTCCCTACGCTTGGGGAGGTGTGCTCAACCCTGGTGAAATTTCCGTTGCTATTTCTGACTACTGGCGGGACAACGATTTAGCGAAAGATATCGTTACCAAAGAGACACTTTTTTATGGTCGCCTCATCTGCGAATTTTCACCTCAACCTCATTCACATCCCATCCCACCAAAACGTTGCGGATCCTCCTTCTCGTGTTTTGTCTCTTCAGGATGCCATGTTAGCAGCAGAGACGTGGGAAAAAATTCGGTGGAGCTCGAGGCCATTCAATTGACCTTATGGCGCTACCTTCAAATGTTATGGTTGACAGCCATCAGTTGCCGCTGCCATTTTTTTCGCCTTTTCCAACGCCAGCTTGTCTCGGGGTGAATATTTTTGCCCAATGTGCTTCGCAATATCCCGAAGATGTTTTTTCCAACCCCTATGTTTTTCCACCTATAGTCTTGATACCCAGAGTCCTACGGTATCTTCGTTCCATTGGGGTATCTTTCACCATCGTCGTTCCCGATATTTTACCCCGACGCTCTTGGTGGTCTGTTATCTGTTTTGCCTCTCAATCCAGCATCCTTCTTGGTTACAGGGGCCAGTCCGGTCCTCTCCTTGTCCCTTCAAAGACAGGTTTCACTTCGAATTGGCCTCTGCCTTGGGATCTATGGGCTTTTCGTTTTGACATTAAATCTACCTGAACAAACTTTGTCTTGGTCTGAAAATGATTTCATTTTTTGTACTGATCAATTTTTTTTTTCCATTATAACTTCAATAAAGATTGTCATGTTTGTTTCCTATTTTTATGTTTTTGCTCTAGGGTTTACCTCCTGTCGCACGCCTCTTTCTACCAGCAGTATCTTGTCCAACGTGCCATCATTCTAATGATTACAATTTTATGTTCTGTCAATTGTGTGGTTATCGTCGAAAATCTCTTGCCCCTGTATCGCATCCTGTCTTGACCGAAGTCGACCTTTCGGCAATCGACGCGCGCCTAGGAGTTCTACACAATATTTCCACCTCAACCGCGTACGAGAAACAAAAGATGTCACTCGAAAGCGAGTTCAAAAGTTTCCTGTCCGCTCTCCCATCGAGGAAGACGTTGTTTACAGCTGTTCCCCTAGACGTTACTCGGCGGTTTTTAGTCTGGAAGGATAACGGTGGTAAAACACAAGTGCACCAATCCAACTGTCCACACCTTGGCCTTCATGGGATAAAACCTTGCGGTTGTCCAGTTCGGCTATCGTACAAAACTGTGATTCTTTTATCGGGAAGTTACGTGCTATTTTTAAATCCGTTGGCCGCGAAGGGGACTGGGATATAGCTTTAGACTTGGGAAATCCCGCCGCCTCTATAGAAGTCAAGCGTTATCTCAAGGCCTTCACATCGGAACAACTTCAGGCAGCTGTCACTCAGCAGCAAGCTACTCCGTTATTTGTGAACAAGCTCCTGCTCCTATCCCGTCACCTCGAACGGAAAATGAGCGCTATGAACGTTTCCCCGATCTCACTTTTCACCTTTGCTCGGGATTCCGCCTTTTTCAAAACGCTCTTCTTTAGTGGCGACAGGGCAAATGATCTCAACACAGTCAAGACGCAAGAGATTTTGAGGTTTCCGCAAGATGATGGTCTCTTGTTTAACCACGTTTGGGGGAAAACTCTCAGGGATGGATCCTCGAACCTATTTGGTGTTCGTCGTCATCAGAATCCGTCTCTCTGTCCAGTAAAGGCTATCGAACCTACATGGCGTCTTGCTCAGAGCTTGGGTTGGATCTCTCGAACGGTTTCCTCTTTCGTCCTACTTCTCCTCGCGGTGGCATCCAGAACAAACAGCTGTCCTCTTCCACCATGCAATCCCGTCTTCAACTGTATCTTAAAGAGGCGTCCATCTACGCAGGCGAAACCCTTCATAGTTTTAGAGCTGGGGCCGCTATCACGCTAGCTCTTTCAGGAGCTCAATTGGGGGATATCATGTCTCACGTGGGCTGGAAGACCTCTTCAACTGCATCATATTATCTTAAATTAGCTAATGTTTTGCGCCCCGGTGGTCCATCTGACCTTGTCGTCCGAGGAAACGTCTGTTCGACTATCTACTTCTGAATATAGCGACCTTAATGTCCTACATGATTTTGTTCTTGCGTTTCCTTCAGTAAAGAAACTTTAGTTATTTTACTTTTATGAATAGTATTCAACAAGTGTGTTTGTAATCTGTCGTTATTTGGTATTGTTTCAGGTTGAGTTTTGTTTTAGAATGGGCAGTTTGGGGGTCCGGGGTTGGGAAACCTACTGTGGGGTCGCATTGTTCCACCTGGCAGGGTATTTCGGCGATCGTTATTATTCCCATTCTAATTTAGACGAGCGTGGAGGGACCGGTGTGAATAGTATACTATTCGCACCAGTCCCTTCTAAGCGAGTATAAATGAGAGTGCTCTCGCCGGTTTCTCAAACTCTTCGCGTCAGAAGGCATCTCAGGGCCGAGAGGTGTCACGAAGATTTTCCTGGTTTTATCCTCCCGCGGTCGTCTACCGGCGGTCGCGTTTGTTTACCCTCCCCATTTTTATCTCACCCTCCCTGTTTCTTTTCCTTTCCTGTCACCAAACGCGATCGTTATTATTCCCATTCTAATTTGGACGAGCGTGGAGGGACCGGTGTGAATAGTATACTATTTTTTGTCGAGTACGAGGAGCCTTCAAAGCCTGAGCTACAGCTACTCTGAGACGCCCTACTTCATTCAAAATTACTCGTTCTTCAGGATTAGGGTTTTTTTTCTTTTAATGAATAAAAGAAAAAAAAATATGGGGAAAACGTTCTTTTATCCATCCCTGTTTTATATACTGAATCCCCAAGACAATATTTAATGTTGTGTTATGTCATTTTGCATAATATTTATGTAATAATGCATTCTTTAGATAATCGAGGAGCGGAAAAGTCCTGAACATCGAATGTCAAGCTAGGTGCCAGTTTGCAAGTTTATATATATTACAACTCGTGCATACGTTTTACCTATGGCTTGATTTGGCTTTACGTTCGCCATTTTGACCGCAGTACTCTTTATAGACTCTATAGCTATATATAGCACAAAAATATTAAAAAAAGCTGATTAAGTATTTACATATTCAAATATGGAGATCGCTAGATAGTATACTTTAAAATAAGGTTTCCGCGCGGAGGTCTGGAAATGAGTTTGTCAAAATCTTCGTGAAATGACGGCGAACAACTTACGAAGGACAATATACTTCTGGATGATCCTTTTTTTTGTCGCGCGATTTTTAAATTTTGCGGGAACTTACCACGAGTATAAATATTCATAGCAAATATCGTTCCTTGATATGTAAATATATTTGCGCGAAAAGCATGTCGTCCTTTGAATATTCGGAGGACACTAGCGTTCAAAACACGGCTGTTGTACATAGCGAGTCCGATGTAAAGGCGCTCATTAAAAATACGAGGTGGAGACGAGCAGCAGCATCGTCTATTACAGCGACAAAAGCTTTGGATCAAACGGTAAGCTAAGCTTTAAAAGTACGTAGATTATACGCATTTTAAAAGCTGTTCTATCGTGAAACAGGCCGGATAAAGGAAGGAGGTGGAGGTGTATACAAAGGCTGCTTAAGGGGGGGCAGAATACCACAGGAGTATATAGCTCTCTTAAAGTCCCTTTCCAAAAGTTATCATGATAAGTTTGGTGTTTTTGGCAGGTCAGGTAAAAATACAAGGGGTGATGCCCCTTCAGAGTGAAAATATACACCAAAAATAAAACGCCGAGAGCACCATTTAAGCGTTTGGTACGAAATACCCACAAATAAAAGCTTTTTTGGTATTTTTTTAACTGCTATTTTTTTGGCGTTTTTGCTATGGAATTGGGACCCCTAAAATTCTCTGTGTGACCCTGGGGGTAAACTTGTAGCCAAAACGTTATTACGAGGGGGTAAACATACGTATGAAAATGAAGTAAAGGTGTGGTAAAAATATATTTCCCGGGCAGGAACGTGTAGTTGATATGTTTAGAACTAAGAAAAGATAAACGTAAGGTCTACTGGGAGAGAAAGGATGGGAATCAGCAAGGACCAAGCATTTTATACGACGGAATACCGTTTGTACACGTTGGGGAGAAAGTGATGTGGTGCCATCAAGGAAAAGATAAGAATGAAAAGGCTAAACAAAAAAATAAGGAGAAAGCTCAGGAGTGCCAGGTAACATTTCAAAACTGAATGGATATATAAGCTAATTTATAATTAACGTTGTGTAGGTAAACTGTGTTACCACCTTTGAGAAAATTTATTTTTACACACTTACAGAATGCTGACCACTGTTATAGTTCTAAAAAAAGAACCTTTGCTCAAACGTCAAAAAAGAAGCAATGCCCAGCTGCAATATTCATCACTCAAATTGCAAAATTTCCAAATATGAAGGTCCGAATTTATACTATTACTTAGGCCGTAAAAGATAAAATAATTATAATCACTTATAACCACTGGGATGCCATAATGCACTCTTTAAATGTACGCTTTAGATTGAAAAAGACAGCTTATTCTTCAGACGAAGAGCAGCAAAGATATTGCACGAAGGGTTGACGGCAAGCACAATCGCAGCTGCCGACGTTCAAATGAATTATATCGTGAAGTTACCACCTGTATCTGAACATAAATATCACATAATGGGAAAGGTAAAATTTTATTGCCACAAAAACCGAAAATATATAAACCTACATAACATTGCGACAGGATTGGCACATATTAGAATTTAAAAGTACTGTAATTTACTTATAAAACACGCGCGATTGTTAAAATTATTAATGTAATGGTTATTTTTTATATTACAGGCTGCTGGAATAAGAGAGCCACTGGACCCGGTTATAGTGGAAAAACTTTCAGAGCTAGCCCAAGAAGGTGTCCACTCAGTAAGTGAGGCACGCAGGTACCTCGAGCTTTTCGTGCAATGTGACCTCTTCAAGGGATGTAAACCGCCAGACAAAACTAGTAGGCGATATTATCCTACTAACAAGGACATTTATAATCATTTGTACAAAGGAAAACCAGACAATTTCTCCACAATTGACCAAGAAAATTTGAAGAGACTGGTCGAAAAATGGAAGAATGAGCATCCAGAAGACTCATTTCTCTATCGTCCCCATTGTGCTAAGCCAGTACCAGATGATTGTGTTCAGGATGAAGATGACTGCGTCACCTCCGACGAATACTCCACCCAAACATTACTGTTCTGTCATCAGACCAGTGATCAACGACATCTCCTCGCAAAGTATGGTAACCAAATGTGTCTGCTGGATGCAACCTACAGAACAACAAAATATGACCTTCCATTGTACTTCCTGTGTGTAAGAACGAATGTTTGTTATGAAGTTGTCGGCTCATTTGTCATACAGTACGAGAACACACAATGTATAAAGGAAGCATTAATGGTTTTCAAGGAGTGGAATATTAACACATGGACCCCTTCGCGTTTTATGGTAGATTTTGCTGAGGAAGAAATTCAAGCTCTCGAAACAGTCTTTGAAGGTAAGGAAAAACAGATAAACAGCTGTTCAAAACCAATTTCGGAATTGAACAGATACCTTACATCTGCTTGTAGATATACCTGATGCACCTCAATGTCATTTTATTATTCAGATGCAGAAGTACTTCTTTGTGATTTTCATCGGGAGAAGTCATGGCAAGAATGGACATCTAAATTAGACAATGGTGTTGCTCATGACAAACAACATCTGCTAAATCTATTACGGAGCATCGCACATGCAGCCACATCTGAAGAGTGTCGAAAATCAACCACATGCCTTACTGAGAGCAGACTTTGGAAAAGTAATCCGAAACTAAGGAATTGGTTTGGTAACAAGTGGCTGCCAAACATAAAGGTACAAAGCCAACATATTATAGGAAAGCTTAGAAAGTCCAGTCAATCAATGACTAATGACTGAACTATTTAATAGTGCTTGTCAAACCAGCAAACATGAGAAATACTAAAAACCATAAATTTTGATTTTCAGAGATGGTGCCAAGCATACCGGGCTGAAGATTTTATTTGTGCAGTCAACACAAACAATGGGATTGAGAGACAAAATAAGGCATTTAAATATGAATATCTGCTTGGGAACAAAGGATGCTCTTTAACAGACATGCTAAAAGTCCTTGTGGATCAGTTTCTTCCAAAAACGTTCAGAAAGTAAGAGTTGCCTACTTGTAAAATTGCAGCACTAATGGAATTTCTCAGGAATATTGTTTAAATTTCACAAATGTGAAGTATGTAAAGAATTGTTGTATTTTTTACCATATAGGTATGTTGAGTTAAATGTGAAATGCCATGATGGTTATCGTGCATACCATAAGGATCTTCCCAAATTTTTGCACAATAGACCAGCAAAAATGGTATCTCATATAATAAAGCGCTGGGAAAGTGACATCACAAATGACATGGTCCAAATGGTGTCTCCTGGGGTCTTTGATGTAAAGAGTTCAACAGGAGGGAACATATACAGATTATTCTTTGGTGATGAAGAAACTCTCCCAAACTGCACATGCTTGGACTGGAGACACAACAAGCTTCTTTGCAAACACTTTTGTGCTTGCATGAAAGCTTTTCCAGAATGGAGATGGGAAAACCTGAGTGCCAAATACATAGGAAATCCACTGTTTTCATTAGATCAGAAAATTGTTCCACCAGATAACAGTTATCCTGAAAATAAACACATTGTTAAACAGCAAGGAAATGTAACCAATGATCAACCTCCAACAGAAAAAAGAGACAATGATGATTTCATACCACCTTCACCCCCTGAACTGGTCAATAAAGATTATAAATCACTTCCACCTAAAAGAACAAGTGGCAAAAATGCTCTTCGTCTCAAGTGCCGCAATTTGATGAAGGAACTTTCAAACCTTACATTTCTAATGGATGACAAACAACAACTTTCCAGTCTTGCCAGTGAGTTGGAGGGGATTTTAGAGAAGGCACGAAGTACAGCACCCCAGGAAGCAGGAATTTCATAAAAACCCAAGTTAAGAAATCCAGTAACCACAAGAGGGAGAAAACACATCACAAAAAATGGTCAAAAGAAAAAGGGAAAGATAAAAACATTACAACCAGAAAATATGGTCGCCCAAAAACACCCCTACACAGGCCGAGTTGGGGCATGCTGAAGTAATGAAGAAAATTTCAAAGTGCATGTGCCACTTGCCTCAGATAGACCAAAGAAGAGATGCTCTACAAAGCCAGATGTAGTTGATCTCAGCTCACCAGTAAGAAGTCCTGTTTTCATCTAGAAAGAAAGCTCTGGGTATGTTTGCCTAGTTTGAATTTGTATCAGGCTGATAAACATGAACTGACTTCAGGCAACCTTCTAAATGATAATCACATCAATGCAGTCCAGATTCTATTGAAAACCAATTCACCAAAGTAGATGGCTTAATAGATACCTTGATAGTATCAAGCAAACTCACCAGGGAGGATCAATAACATCAATGTTGAATGCAATTCAGATCCAAACCTTCCTGGACATTGGCTTGTATCACAATCGGGCCAGTCAGTGAATTGTCTACGATTCCCTTTATCCTGGAATGACACGCCCTTTAAGTCAGCAGTTGGTATATATGTACAAGAGTCTGGCAAAAGGTGGTCTTCTGCAAGTGAACTAAGGTGCTGTCAAAAGCAAGCAGGTTTTGTTGACTGTGGTTTGTTTGCAATAGCAAATGCACTAGCTCTTGCTAAAGGATATATCCTGGAGCAATCACCTTTAAACAAAGTGAGATGCGTCAACACCTACAACAATGTTTGGAGCAACAAGAACTAACCATGTTTCCACATGATATAAAGAATCAGCCATGTCATATTCGAGAAAGATCAATCCTGATGAAATGTTGATAGAACATCTTCACAAATATAAATGGCAGTGTTTGCTTTCCATATATTAGAGGTATATTTTAGGGTGAACCTGTTAACCTAAGGCTAACTTGTTAAGCTATTGACAATCTGCTAGGGGCTGTATTTTTTAATCATGATATTGTTCATATTTCATACCAGAGGGTGGACCCATAAGTTATGTAATGTTTAACTTAATTTTATATAATGGTATAACTTATAAATGTAATATATTTTAAAACTATATATATATATATATATATTATATAATATATATATATATATATATAATATATATATATAAATATATCTTTTGATATTTACGATCTTTTCATATTGAATAAAAGCGAATATCATGAATATTTAGTGTTGAGTTTTTCTTTCTACACCAATTTCTACACCCTATTTCAATAGCTGTTTATACATATCTACATTTATATAGACTGTATTATGCACATTGTCATTGTTGTAAAAATTTCGTTTAAACAAAACAATCACAGTAGACTGTAGTTGTAACATATACTAACAACTAAACACTTTCTTGCCTGAAATACTAAGCGGGAGACGTATAAAAAATCCAGTTCCAGTTTAAAGGGAACTTGAACCACGTAGTCTTCGCTCGTATATAAAAATCACACATATATATCACGATCGCCCTTTTTGCTGCTGCTTTCGTTAATTTCCGAAGATATTGACAATTTTGACAAACTCATTTCCAGACCTCCGCGCGGAAACCTTATTTTGGAGTATACTATCTAGCGATCTCCATTCAAATATGGCAGACGGGAATCTGGACGGTAATCGTGAACGGCAAAATCTCGAATCAAACGTTATCAAACGATATCAATCGATTTCAAGAATCGGGGAACTGTCTGATGCGATATCAGGACGACCGAATCAAGTCGACAACGAATCGAAGGTGAGACGTACTTTTACGAGCAGTAATGCGAGCAGAGAAAGACGCACAAATCCCGTCGGCCATCTACTTCAAGACCTTCAACTTCAAGATCGTCAAATGAACCAACAGCTAATAGATATAGACTTTACTCAGTAAGACAACTTTTTGTTTTCCCTCCTTGCGAGTCATGCATTGACCAGGTTTATCGCGTACACATCTCGTCGATCTCGACAAACTTTTGTCCAGTTTGGCTTGCCACAACAAGGTATGACATTGATCGATCATGCATAAGTATATTTATGACATATACTAAGGACGTGTAATTAGCCCTAAAGCTGTTGGATCGCACGTATCATATCTATGTAGTGGCATGTGTAGGTGTTTTGCTATTCACACAATTGTTCTTTATTGTTGCTATAGCTAGCTAGTTCCAAATATGCGATGTACCTCAACATCAAAACGGGGTGTGCATAGCGAAGCTCTCTCTCTCATAGCTTACTATATATTAAACATAAACCTCGTATGTTTACATCCACTCGTTACTGTAAAATCGTGTTCCCCGTGCAGTAAACAAAACAACAGAGTTTTTCAATGTAGAAATTTTGAGCATGTGACCCCTCTACTCAAGGGTTTACATTGGCTCCCAGTTGAACAAAGAATCAAATTTAAACTTTTGATTATAACATTTAAAGCTCTTAAGGGACTGATGCCACCTTATATTTGTGAGCTAGTTACACCCTATGCTCCCACCAGGACCCTTCGCTCAGCGGACCAAGGTTTTCTTTGTCAAACGAAGTTTAATCTCAAGACGTTTGGAGCACGTTCTTTTTCCATCTCTGCACCTACCTTATGGAACTCAATGCCTTCTGATTCGAGGAAGATAGACTCATATAGTGCTTTTAAGAAACACCTTAAGACATGGCTTTTTAATCTTAGTTTTAGTAATTAGGTTTGATTTGTCTGGTTTTATTTGTATATATTGTTAATTGGTGTTTTATCGCTTTTACCTCTGTAAAGCGCTATTGAACTCTAATGGCCCTATATAAAATGACATTTATTATTATTATTATTATTATAGAGAGTTGACATTTTACCGACGCATGATTCAAAACCCAGTGTATGTCTAGCAAGCGGTTCCCGAGAATAGTGCGGCTTCATCCGTGAAAACGGGTAAATTCCTCTATCCATTTACACAGATAATGGCCCATAAAAACGGTTATTCGTATCCGTGCAAACGGTTTCTCTAAAGCGTAAAACGCTTTCTTCAAAGCATTAAACAATTTTATCGAACCGTTTAAACGCCTTAACGAAGCGTGAAAACGTTTTACGGCATTCGTTTGGTAATCCATTTTTTAATCTAATCCATTTTTTTGCCCATTTAACGGAAAAGCGTTAATGTATGTTTCCCGTGGAGGGTCACATATACGTTAATACTGCCCAGTTAAATGATCAATTGGAAATCTTTCAGAAGTGAATGCATCGTAACGCAAAGGTGTGTTAAAAAAAGAGAACGAGAGAAAAAGAGGAAAGATATAGATAGTGAAATGGCCCCATGCACTGATTCAAATTCCTTTATACATTTGCAGGATTCTTCGTATTCTCAAATTTATGAGAAATTTAGGAATGAAAGAAAGCACGCACAGGACCTGTTGGTTCTTCAACGAAAAAGAAAGTCAGTGGACTCCAACACTAAAGTTGTTAAAAAGTCTCTCAGAAGAGGAGGAATAAATTGGGAGCCAGCATATCCTCTGAGGGAGAAGATAAGGCATCAATGAAAGCACATGTCACTTTCATGAAGAAGGAATTTCGCAAGAGAAACCCCAATTTAGAGAAAATTCACTCAACGATGGACCTTACATTTCCCCACCGGAGGAGGTTTATTAATGAGAAGAGGCCTTTAGCTGAAATTAGGCATGAGTATCCAGCACTTTTCACGAGCAAGGAAAAACAAAGGACTCATCATGTGACTGCATAAAAATAAAACAGTAATTTAAGGTGGCTCCTTACAATTTTTTAAAATATTGAAACTTGTGGTTTTCATTTAAAATTTTAGCACGAGATTTCTTGCTAAGGAAAAGAAATTTCCCAGATATATTAAACAACATTCTAACAGTCAGAAATTGCGCATAAACATGACGTCATTACCGTTGTTATGGTAACAATGGCAATTCAATATAGCCGACATTTTACCTATTCACGCATTTTACTCGAAAACAAGTTCGGTTACCCCAATTTTTTATTTTACAAAAAGTTTTCTTACAAAAAAATGGAAAATTTGAAGCAGTTAAAAAATTCTATAGAGCCAAAATTATTAAAAATTAAAAAACGTGATTTTTCGTTATAGAAATTTTTTGGCTCTATAGAATTTTTTTAAACTTGCTCAAGAAAAACTTGTTGTTAGAAAACTTTTTATAAAATAAAAAATTGGGGTAACCAAACTTGTTTTCGAGTAAAATGCGTAAATAGGTAAAATGACGGCCATATTGAATCGCCATTGTTACCATAACAACGGTAATGACGTGATACTCAAAGACAATTTTCGACTGTTAGAATGTTGATTAATATATCTGGAAAATTTCACTTCGCTTAGCAAGAAATTTCCTGCCAAAAATTTCAATCTAAATCATTAGTTTTCAATATTCGTAAAACTGTAGGGAGCCACCTTAAATTCAATTACATCGATAGATTATAGAAGAAGTTCGACGGTCATTGAATGTCAATTCTACTGGCCGCATCCAGTTCATGCATTAGTGAATGCGTTGATCGGCTTGTTGAGGAAATTGATATTCTGATGTTTTATGAAATAAGCAAGGGATTGAAACCTCCACGAAGCCCCAAGCCAGGTAAAAATATACACTCTAAAAACATCCTGGTTAAAATTTCCTGGTTGATGTGGAAATAACCCTATTTGGGTTAAACTCGGTAATCCTGGTTGAAATTCCTGGTTATTTCATGTTTTTAAACCAGGAATACTTGTAACCCGTTTCCTGGTTAATTTGTTTTAACCAGGAGACTTTAAAGGAAGAATACCTTCATCAAAAACAAAAAAAAATGGCGTCGCATTTTTGGCGATTTTTGTTTTTTCAACTGGCTGTAGTATGTCTGTTTTGGCACGAACAAGATAAAAAGACAATCGGAGTCGTATAAAGCGAAGCGAACGATACTACTTTGTTTGGGTAAGAGATTTTTATGGTCAATAATGACGTTGTTTGTCCGATAAATGAAGTGAGTGGAGTGCAGGTTTTAATACACTCAGGGTGAAGTGGCGAAGCTATAGCCCGACAATTTTGCCACGCTATGCATATGAGAAAATTTCTGTGTTCATATAAATGTCAGACAATTTACCTTGATAACAGAGTATTGGTGCTTACTGGTCCTTCTTATTTTAGTCTGACCATATAATTTGAATGTTTACATCGTATGTAAATTATTCAACATAACTGCATGGGTAAATACATTGTTATTATTTGATTCAACCTTGTTAGGTTTTTACATACATAATAAAAAAATAAAATTATGATTATGATCATCCCCTTCATTCTGTTTTGTAGACATTCCAATTAGGAAATCTGTGTTCTAGTATATGCTGAGTGAGTAGTGCAGCTATAGGTTAACAATGGAACTATCACTGTCTAGCAAAGCCCTTAACACAGGTTGACGGTGTGAGATAAGATTTCATACTTTGCATCAATTGTAGACGAGAACTTGCCTTTTTATATTTACTAAGCATTAATTACAACAATTAAGAAATATTTTCCCGCCTTGAAATATTTTCCTAACTGCTCCTGTCCTTGTTATTTTTCACAGTCACTAAATGATTTGAAAAAAGACCTCTTACCCAGTTTAAAGAGTGCTGAATTTTCTGTATTTTAAAATTTACATGCCCCCCTTTGTCATCCCCCCCTATATGGTCTTGCCTTAGACTTGTGGAAATGACTCTTCCCATAACAATAGGCAGGGCTTAGCTGGGCTGCTTCATAGGGGCAGGGGAAGGGGAGTATAGTCATATTCATGTTTATCTACCACAGGAACAATAGCCTACAAAATAAATCAGTCTCCATAAGATGAATGTTTGAATTAATATACACATGTACCCCAATAAAGCTTCTAGCTACAGCCCAGACAATTTGTAGGTTACTTGATTTAAAATGGCTGAAATTTAGCATGTTTCTTATTTTCTGAGCATAAACTCTAACTTATGTTCATTTAGAACAAAAGCAAAATCAAAATAGTGTTAAATATTCTGACTGTTATTGATATTTCAAGACATTGAGTACTTTAAAATGCAAACAAAGCATTTATTTAAGTTAGGGACTGTACCATACCTTTAAAATATCCCTAAAAATTATAAAGCCCCACCCCTTAATTCTTCCCATTTGGATATATCCAGACCTTCTAAATGTAAACAAAAAATTAACTGATTAACACTACTTTGGTTCACTATAGATTTAAATGAATATGAGTTAGCGTTTATGTTCATAAAAATTAGAAGCATACTAAATTTCAGCAATTTTAAAATGAGTAGCCTACCCATTGTTATGAGTGGAACCGATGCACAGAACTTTTATATATCCCTCTAAAGCCGGGCCGCACACGACACAATTTTCGTCGTACGATTTTAGTCAGTCGACTAAATCCTTGCATGTGCGATGTCGTTTTTTATCGATTTTTAATATCTGGCGATTAAAATCATACCTTTACATTCGATATAATATCGAGCGTTCTTTACGTATACTAGTACACATATATAGTATTTTAGGTTCATTTTGTTTGACTGTGCCAAACCAAATTAAAACAGATTAAATGACGTAATGGGTAAATGCCGTAGTGGAGGAAATTTTCTTCGGGTATACGTTCCTAATCCCCGTAAGTACAAGCCAATGAAAACCGAGGAGTTTATACGAATAAGCTCCCAACCTGACTTTTCGCGCTCTTTTGTGTTTTTTTTTCATTTAAGTTTTTCGTTCAAACGAACTATCGAAGTATTCCGCAAAAAAATACGCCATAAAAAATATTATATGGATAGATTTGTATCGGAGAAACTCAAGGAATGGAACCTTCTTTGCTTGCAAGAAATATTTGAAGGTAGGATCAATACAAACTTGCGGTTTTTGCATTTATTTTCCACTTGTAAATATGTTTTCAGACAGAAGACATGACTATATATGTGGCTTTTAACATTTGAAATATTCGAAAAATTGTTGAAAATATTTGATAGTTGTGTATAATTAATGCTCCACGCCTCTACCAAGGCACTTTTCAAGACAGACGACAACTTATGGTTGCATTTTAAAGATATTTGAAGGCCATTTTAATACGCCACGCACTTACTGCAAGATTTGCTTCGCACTTTTTACTCTCTTCTTTGACTATACATGTATTTGTATTTGACAAAAAAAGGAAGCTTGTTGCTTTTGAATTGTTATTACTATATTTTTGCTGAATATTTAAAACAATGTTGTTTTTATGCAATGTCAATGCTCTGTCAATGCTTGAATATGAAAATATTTTTTTATTTGACATTATGATTTTAAATATCTGTGAATCAACTGCAAATATTTCTTTCAATAGATTGAGCCCAATATTTTCTAAAGTGCTTTAATTCTAGGTTCTTTCTTAAGTTGGGGGCCCCTTCAGGTTCGGGGCCTGGGACAAAATGCTCCCCTCTCCGTGGCCGTATGGTGTTGGCAGGCACTGTAACAATATTAGAAAAGATTACAAAAATAATAATAGGAGGAAATTGCACACTTCTATTATATATGCATGATAAAATACCAATAATTTTGCACTTCTCATTTAATGAAGTTATTTTCCATTATTATAGAGAATATGATTGACAAAGAAGCTTTGGAACTCTTAGATGAAGCATCTGTAAAGGAAATGGTTGTAGCTATTGGGCCTAGACAAAAGCTGCTAAAAATGTTGGTGAAAGAAAAGGTATACATATAAAGCATTGTTTTCTTGTCGATGAACAATGGGCTACATTTGCTCTAGGTGTGATAAAGTAGTGCATGGAGATGGAAATCGTCTTATTTGGCATATCAGGAATCGACATGCTTTAATGTCAGGCCGTATGTTCACCTGCCCAATTACGTGTGGGCAAGATGGATGCATGCAAACATTTCGGTTTTCTGTTGCTTTAAAACGTCACATCGAAAATAAACACAAAAATATCGATCCTAATTGTGATGATCGCGAGAACAATGGCGATTATGAAAACAATGATGATAGTGATGAAAATCCTCCCAATAATGGGCCCTTTGATGACATTCCTCCTCTCAATATTGATAACATGAGATCTCAGATTCTTAGTCGAGTCGAAGTCACTGAACTGGCGGCATCTACAATTGCTAAGTTGAAGTCGTCAAGCAGTGTTGTCCAATCAACAGTAGATAATGTTGTTAGTGAGAGCTCAGACATGTTTTCGCAGATGATCGAGTCATTAAAGAACAAAACTGAACAACTATTAGATAATAAAGGTATAGCTAATGAAGATCCCGAAAGACAAGATCTTATACAAATGTTCCACGATTTCCAACATCCTTTTGAACAGTTAGGTACTGTCTATCAACAGCAGAAGTATTTTAGTCAGACCGGTCATTTTATAAAACCCCAAGAGGTACCTTTTGCCATTGCTTATTATCCACGCAGCAACCCAAACACTGGCCATGTTGATCAAGTGGCAAGACACGTCACATTTCAGTACATTCCTCTCAAGAAACTTCTCAAGAACATTTTGGAAAGTAAAGGGTTCATGAGAGCTGTCTTCGAATACCAACCAAGTGATGACGGAGTTATGCGAGACTTCCATGACGGAGAATTTTGTCGCGGCCATGTCTTTTTTTCGAATTCGAGAAACATTGCCTTGCTTTTATATGTGGACGACTGCGAAATTGCAAACCCACTCGGATCAAAAGCAGGTATACACAAGATAGGTGTTGTATACTGTACAATCCTCAATTTACCACCAAAATTTCGATCCTCTTTATGTAATTGCTACTTAGTTGGACTGTATAATTCAGGCGATGTTAAAACCTACGGCTTTGACCCTATTTTGCAACCTCTGGTGGAAGATATTAAAGAACTAGAAACGGACGGTCTTCAAATAGATACAGATGTGTTCCAAGGCAGGATTCAAATTAGTGTTGCACAGGTAACTGGTGACAACTTAGGTGTTAATGGTATATGTGGTTTTGTGGAATGCTTTCTCAGTCACCATTTTTGCAGAAACTGCAAAATGCATATCCAAGAAATGCGTAGAGCACTAACAGCGAACAATGAGCTACTTCGTAATGTCGACAACTATGGTGAAGATTTATTACGAAATGATCCCACTTCAACGGGTGTAAAAGCTGCGTGTCTTTTGAACAATGTTGAAAACTTTCATGTTACAACAAACAATGCACCTGATGTGATGCACGATTTGCTTGAGGGTGTTTGTGGACTGGAGGTTCATGTTGTTCTTGGCAATCTTATCCAAGCAGGGTTTTTTGATCTTGACACTCTAAACAGCAGAATCACCAGTTTCGATTATGCACCATGCGATTCCAAGAACAAACCATCACCCATCAGTAATAATAAGATTCAACACCCAGATGGTGCAACAGGCCAGACAGCATCGCAAATGTGGT